>NC_081353.1:60875319-61108498 GCF_029784015.1 Lycium ferocissimum
TGTTGGTAGAATTTGCAGTGCCCGGTGGGATAGCCGGTAAGCGCTTTTGGGTATTATTATGCTTATTTAAAAACCTTTATGTTTAAAATTTCATACGATGCTAGCTTTATTTGATTTGAAAAAAAAAAGAAAAATGAAAGGCATGTTGTTTTTCAAAAAAAAAAAATTTCATTACGTGCTTATGTTATGTTTTTATGGGCCCGAGATGAGTATTACGAAGAGAAGTCAGGGTTCGCTTCTACCAGGTAAGGGTCGGGTGCCCATCACACCCTATCGGATTAAGGGTGTGACACAGATGGCCTCGGGAATAACTCAAAAAACTGATTGAAGACTTAGATAAATTCGAGAAATCTGGTGTCTGGTGCCCGTAATGACAGCACCAGAGCCGCCCCAGCGGCACCGCTGTGGCGGTGTGATGACCGCTGGGGAGGTGATAGGTAATGTAGGCCATACCGCTGCGGCGGTAGCCCAGCCGCCCTAGCGACATTCCAACCGCTGTGGCGGTGACGGGCAGTGACATTTCATTAAATGCATCTTAAATAAGTCTTAGACCCTCATTATTTCATATGTCGATATTGGAGCTTAGAGAAAGCATTCTGGAGATAATTTGGAAGAAACTTGGAGGTAAACTTTGTCCAATCCTTTGCTCTTCCTTAATCACAATTATCTTAGAATTCCTCCTTCCCTTTTATAATCCCTTAGAGATGGAATTTGAAGAAAAGTTTTAGGAGATTTTCCTTTAGGGTCCTATATGATAAATTGATGATAAAACTTGATGAATCTAAGCTTAGTAACCATATATCCTTCACTTTTAACGTTGAATTTTGGATTTGGAGAATTAGGGTTTATACCCAATTTGGGGTTGTTACTAAAAATCAGATGTGGGGATGATTCTTGAGCTAAATCAACAATTAATGATTGGGTTATGATTACCTAGGATTCAATTTGGTATTTTACAAGTGAATTTCCCATTTCTCCCTTGTGGGTCTGTTTCCCCAATTTGTAGGGTTAAAATGGACCTAATTGATATCGTAGCAATATTAGCGTCATTGTCATGATTTAATTGCGAATTCGATTATGTTTAGACTACTTTGGTTCCCAGGCAGGAGAAGGGCAAAGGCGATAGAGTGACTTATTGGTGTTGCGGTTCAAAGTGGAGGTTATGGTTTACACTTTGGTGAGACTTAGTATAGTGAATCACATATTTGAGATTATGATGTCGGAGACAACATGTGAACTTTTTGTGGGGTTAGGATAGATATTTCCTTAGGTTGGGCCCCGATGTGTGTTGGGACTAGCCACCTTGTTATATGTGTTTGATTGTCTAATTGTCTTGGCTTGATGCTACATGTCAGATGAAACGAATGTCGCTTGTTCCCGATTCGGATCGATTAACATACCCGTTGTTGTATTTGTACTTTGATACATCAAATGCGTACCCCATTTGCCGATACTTCGAGTTATTGATATATATATATATTGGCGTACCCACCGTTGGTACTTGAGTTATTGATATATATATTACATGTACCCAATCGTTGGTGTTATGATGGGATACATTGTTGGCGTACTTTCCGTTGAGGTACTTGTGATATTAGAGCTTGTTGATGTTTATGGACACACACGCATTGCATGCATTCTCTCATAATTATCATCATGGCCGATATCAGGGTGATGATCCCAAGATCGTTGATTGAGTGAAACCGATATTTGATAAACCCTTTTACTTCGAAAGTGATTGTGAAAAAGTGCCGATGTCCCAAGATCCATTCCGGAATCGTTGTTTATATAACCGATGCCAAAGCAAACTTCTTTTACTTGAGTGATTGTGAGTGAGGCCGATGTCCGAAGTTCGGTCGAATCGTTGATTTATGAAATGATATTGGACAACTCTTTTCGAGTGATTGTGAGAGGTCACGTCCGATGGTTATATTCGGGCATTGTTGTTGCGTGGCCGATTCCGATGTTATTGCGTAATCGATTATAGTGCATGGAGCTCCGGCGATCCCGGAGTTGTGCCGGTGCCGAACTCCCCGAGCAATGGCACTGTGGTCCCGTCCGTTCGTTTGACAAAGATCCGGGACGGGTGGCACTTAGACTTCGCGAGTTACACTGGTTGTACTACCGAGACGTTGATATTTCAGTCCGGAGTGCATGTGTAAACCTCATTTGCATAGCATGGCATGGCATCACATTCATACCATTATTGCATTGCATTATGACTTGAGTTAGATGTCGTGATGACTGTATTGTGACGATTGTATTGTTGATGATTGGACTGTGATGATTCTATTGTGTTGATTGTTTCAGGATCGGATATACTCAGACTTATTATATTGGGGTTTAGATACTTACATAGGTGTTGATGGATGCTCAGTTACGATTATATTGTTCCCTGCGTGATTGGTTTACTTGTTTATCTGAGTTATTTTCTGAATTGTGTTAACTATGCTTAGTCGGCTTATGATGCCTACCAGTATTGTTGTTTGTACCGAGTCGCACTTGCCGCATTCTTTTATAAATGCGCAGTATCGAGGCGGGATCTCACTCTCGACTCGTGGCTGATCGACTCCTCAGCTTCTACTTGAGTTTTCCAGGGTGAGCATGGCGTCCGCTGACCTCGAAGACTCTTCTTTCGCTTATGTCTTACTTTTCACTCAAGACATGATTTGAGCCACTTTATGTATTATTATTCAGACCTTAGTATTCGGATTTAGATGCTCTTGTATGACCAGACCAGTTATTGGGGTGGATTAATTTATTTCCGCACTTATCTATATTATATTATATTATATTGTGAGACTTACGTCATTTTACTTCTTCCGCGAATTTATTATATTTATTGATTGTGAACGTTGAGTTAAGGGCTCGCCTACCGAGGTGGGTATGGTAGGTGTCCGCATGACTTAGGCTAAAATGTGTCATGACATATAGGTTGACTCCTACATTTTTCTTATCCTTTGAATCTTGATGTGTTGTTTCATTTCTACTTTACATACTTGGTACATTATTCATACTGACGTCCCTTTGCCTGGGAGAGCTGTGTTTCATGCCACACATGTGCAGACAGATGAGTAGAAGACACTCGCTATAGGATGTTCCCGGGCTATCAGCTGGTTTGGTGAGCTCCATTTCAATTCGGAGTATTGTCGAGTCAGAGTACATATGTATATCTATGTGTCATATGCATTGTATGTGCGTTGGGGCCCTGTCCCGACCTATGTTATGGTATCTTGGTTCATGTTAGAGACTTTGCAGACACTGTCCTGTGGATAGTGCGTCGAAATGTCAATAGTTGTGTAAGGCGGCCAAATAGGTCGATGTGTTCATATGCATTGATTTAAAAATTTTATTGTGACTAAAGGTTTTCTTTGACTAAACGATAAGGGAGAAGTCCCTAACATGATGAAAGAGTTCTATTAAAAAGTTTTCATATTTTACTTGACGGAAGAGTCATTTCATAATTTAAAAGTTCACAAAAAGGTGTGACTTATGAATAGAATGGTAGTATGGCACTCAGCCGAGTAGGGTCTTGGGTGTCAGTCGTGGCCCTCCGGTTTGGGTCGTGACACAGTACATTTGCGAAGTTCTATCTGGTCAACAACTAAGTTTGAACATCTATCTTACAAAACATGCTAAGTTTAAGGGCTATCTAGATATTTAGCCCCGATTAAGAAAATGACCTTTTACACGGCTGACCAAATGTAAATGTTTGGGAAAATAAAACGCAGGCTAAGGTTTGAAATTGCACCAAATTAGGATGGAGAATCACCACCATATGTGCTTTGTGGAACTGAGTAGACTTGATAGTCATAATAGTAGCGACATAAATGACTATCACTGCACATGGCCAGAACGTGGAGAGGGTGTTTCAATTTATGCCAAGGTTTTGGGAGAATGAGGTATAAAATACTTAAGTTTGACTATGAATTCATGTATAAATTCTTTAAATTTTTATAATATATTACATATTTTAAAATTACATGCAAAAGTACTATAAGTTCAGTGGCATACGCAAGAATTTTGTAAGCGGTGTCGACATTTAAAGAAGTGAAATATAAATTATTTTAGAAACATGTATTTAAGCTAAATTACAAATTGAATTATCAATTCAGATAAATCTTAGACAATTTCATAGAATCCAACCCACCAAGAGAAAACAATGAATGTTTTCAAGAAATTCCAACTAGACAGAAAAAAATGAAAAATACCTTAAAAGAACTTGCATTTGAAAGAGCAACACACAACACTAAAAATTGTAAAGCAACTTTAATATCCAATTGCAAATTGTAAAAGAAAAGTTAGTAGTTTTTTCAAAGTTAGGGTTTTAAGTTGATTGAGTAATCCTATTTCACAACAATATTACATTATTTATTGATTGTACAATGATATACTCCTTGTTAGGCAAAGATTTGCAAGTTTTAGCTCATTTTAGATATTACTGATTAGGTAAAGAGTCGAAGTGGCTATAGAATGAAGTTGGCTCAGTTGGATAGGTTTTGCTCTTTTGAGCGAGGCCTCAAGAGTTCAATCTTTGGCTTCTTTATTTTTAGAATAATCCTAAAAAACTTTAAAAAATATCTACTCATTGGGATCGAATGCACGACCTCAAACGGGACTGTTGAAGCGCCACACCAGTGAGCTATCAACGCTGTAGTGCTAAGCGGTGTCATCTCTTTAGTATTTATCCAAATACTTTCTTCTAAATAGTATTATACATTTATAACTAAAAAAAAACCCGATCAAGCTGTGTCGGATGACACCCCTTGGATACACGTGGGTCAGCCCTTGTACAAGTCAACATAGTTAGTGATTCAAAATATATTTTTTAAAAGTTTGAGAATATTGTAATCAAAGAGAAAAGCTATATATATATATAATTAACTAAAAGAAAAAGGTTATTAGGGACCAAGATTTGGCGACGGGATAAAATATGGTCCCTAATGGTATACTTTTAGGATGAGATTATTCCCTGGTCCCTAATTCACATTTTTATTCTTTAAAAAATTTGAAAGCATAAATAACCAGTCCCTAATAAGAAAAATTCAACCACTAAAGGTGCTAATAGGCAAAACTTTCAAAATCCTTTTCTCTCTAGACAAATCCCTAAAGACCTAAACCCAACTGGAGACGCATTCCCTGGACACGCACGTGATTTCGTCACTCACTGCATCTTCTTTCCCATTATCTGGTAAACGCAATAGCTGGATTTCATGTTTTTGTGGCTAAAAGTGGGCTTAGAGTGAAACGAGGGGAGGTATTCGATGGTTTATTATGAGTTTCATCTGGTGAGGTTGCATTAAACAAGTCTTCTGGAGACTTGGTTGAAGGGCTAAGGAAATGTTGTGGGTTTAGTTTATTGTGGGGTTTTATCTATTCTAATTTCGTATGAATTGATGAATTGATTGAACATTTTTGTCCATTAGGTGCTCTAATTGAGTTCCTTTACTCAAGATTTTTATGTGTTTTTTAAATTGTATAATCAACTTATTAAATTTGTTAAATCTAATCTGTATCTTTTTTTAAAAACTTTTGATCAGGAAGAATAGTGACATGAATTGGCTTTGTGAAATGAATTTTTCAATCACACTTTATATGAGGAATAAAAGGTGATGTGAATGGATTTTCAATCGCATTTTGAACATAACAAACTGCCTATTTTTCTATTCTGGCCCCTAAAACTTTAATCCAGTATCTGATTTGCTGAATTTCATGTTTTGAGTTTTTATTGATGTAGAATTTATATGGAGGCACTCTTTTTCTTTGGCTTGATTGGAAGCACTACATGCTGGCTAATGTTGACATGAAAACTGTTCATCAGTTTAAAGCTTTAATATTCCCCATAAATGACTTTAAAGTTTTGGGATGAATGACAAGTCTAATGTTCGTTGTAGAGAAGTAAATAGGTACAGAAAGATTTCAATGTTCACGCGTTTATTAAAAAGGCATTTTTGGTCATCAAAAAAGAAAAAATTTGAAGAGAATATACCACATCGGTGACGGACGTTCGACAGATTTTAATGGTATTTCTTCTTTTAAGGACTTGTGTTTCTCTAAAAGAAATTGAATGACAACTTCGGATATCTTTGACTGATGTTTTTCACATTGTTGTTGCTATTTTCTTATTAAAAAATACACAACGAAACTCATCTTTTTGAGAGAGTGATTTTGTCTGCGAGTTCTATCTTTATGACTTTATGTGTTTTTTTTTCTTTTTAAATTGTTGCATTTTGCATTTGTATCTGTTTAATTTTTTTTCTTTTTAGAATGTTGTATTTGTGTCTATAAGCAATGAACTGTAAAGTATAAAAAGAAGCAACCATAACCTACTTAATGATAGAACATTACGAAAAGAGAGATGGGGGCATGAAAGAATCAGCGGGATCCCTGTATGTATATAATGTCCAAAGTTTTCAAAGTAAAAGGTCTTTTGTAGACATCTCAGGGCTCATAATATACACTTTATCAGTCTGTCGAACTATATGCAGGATTCCAAACTAGATAAAGTACTCTTGAAGGTATTCCAGTAAATACAAACAATCTTCATGTCATTATTCAGGAAAGAAAAAAGTACCTGAGGTTTTATTTACATTTTGAAGGTGCCGCTTTAATTTTCCTACCAAACCTAGCATTCTCATTCGTGTACCACCTAGATTAGCAACTTGGTCTCTATATTTGATAGACAAGTATTTGTAAGAGTCCTATAAAGAAGGGAAAGCTTTAAATTTCCCCAATAAATGGCTTAGTCACGTGTGCCTTAATGCAGAAGTTTTAAAATGAATAAATTACTTATCCAAATAATCATAAGTGGTTGAATCGTGACTACTCTGCATTCTGTATTCAATTTATTTGTTTTCCTTTTTTCATTACTCTGATAAATTATACTTTTATTGTCTACACCGCAATGATATTATTTTACAAAGGTACAATGTGACAACATACATCAACCCATAACTCTTAAGGATGTTATATTTCTTTTCAGGATGTATTTTGTCAAAAACTCATCGTGGGGAGACCAAAAATATAAATAAGATACCTACTTTGCATATATGATCGTCTTGATAATTCTGTTTTTGGACCTTTTCCTGTTCCTCTTGGTGCACAGGTAAATTGTTACTCTAGAAGGTTTACTTTAATATTATATAGAATTATCTTGAAGGCTGCTGTTGGTAATTTTTGTGCTCGAAGTGTCGAGGCAGCATGTCTCGTCTTAATCACCTTGGCAACCTACATGTGTAACTGTTGGATAGTTATCGCTTATTTAAAATTTTATGTCAAATAAGTGATCTTTACTTTTGTTATTGTGATAGCTTTAATTAGTTAATGTTTATCAAGCCAAGTATTGTCTGGTGTCCCTTTCTTTCCCAGAATTTATGTCCTTTTATATTTTTAATAGAGACAAAGCTATATAATAAGGTCTAATCAAACACCAGCCTTTCTATTTTTGCAGTATGGTAGTTGCCAGCGGAAACTTCTTGCAGAAGACTTGAACAAGAGATGGATGCAAGTGTTGCTGGAAACATCAGTAATTTCTGTGCCATTTTCCTTTCCTTCTTTTGTCCATTGTTTTCTGAACGCGTTGGGTTAATTCTTAACTCTTATTTTGCTCATTCCCTTTTTGCCTTGGATGATGACGTACAGCCAACCACACCTTTGGAGCAGTGTGAGTGGCTGAATATGCTATTTATTGAAGTCTCCCGAGGCTTTCTTTGAGGTTCTTTTCTATTGTTGATGTAAATTATTTTGAGGTCTTGTATTTTGCCCAACAAGCAGCATAATATTACCTGATAGTTAAGTGTTGATGGAGCAGGTGGATAGGATAAGTAGTCGGTGTCTCGTGTGTCTGATATGCCTCTTCAACTCTAGGACTCGATGGCTATAGTTTTATTGTTCTTTTACCTATATAATTCATCCGGGGAGATGTTGAGCTTGGAAAAATAGTGGTTTATCTTGGTGACAAATATACGACTCTCTAGCAGTTTAAATCTGGCCATTCGCTATGTTGTTCGGACTCCGGCACGGGTGTCAAATACGGGTACGAATCTGGAGGTCGGATTCGTCATATCTAAATTTTAAGATTTGTGGGTACGGATCCAGGTACATATATAGGTGCGGGGATTCGGTAAATAATATTTCAAAATTCTAAAGTAGAGTTATAAAACCTAGATTATGAGATATTATGTGGAAAACTTGATGAGAAAATATTGATCAAGAGGATAATCTCGGAAGGAGATAAAAGAAAAAGGAGTGACATAGAAATTTCTATATACATGTTCTTCCATTTTCTTCAGTTTCACTATAGCTTTTATTTTAATAACATAAATCATTGAATCTGTTCGGAATTTCTCCCCCGATTTTGGTCAATATCAATCACACTTATAGAGCCTACAGGCATGCTTGACTAACTAACTCACACACAACCATTTTATCTTAGACCATTAATAAATAATGCTAAAATGAACCAAAGAGGTTAAGCTAAACCAGGATTCAACTAAACAAAGTCCATAGACATGACATTAATATAGATCTTCTAGTCAAACTAATGTTAGGTTAACAAAACAGACTAAACTAGGCTGGAACTAGCAACTAAACATAGATATCAACATATTTAGGCATAACTAGATTAGGAAGAACTTATGAGTTAACCAACAAATAGGCTAAACAGATAGTCATGCTAAACAGGTACATAAAGACCTACTAATGAACAAATTTGTTACACCTCTCATTCTCGTCGCAAGGAAGTCATTGGCTTATGGGTGGTTTATACCTTTGGTATAGAGATCCGTACTCAAGTTTTGAGCTACTAAGTGCTTTACCTCGCGTGTACCGAAGTACAAGTATATGTTCTTAGCAATGCGATAGGATCAAAAGTTGAACGAATCGAATCGACGCAAGTTGGATCGACTCAGGAAAAATCTGCAGAACCAGTCCATATTGATTGGCAGTCGACACGTCGATGAGCCATCGTTGTGGACTGTCGGTATCACCACCACCTCTAAACTTTATGATGGCAGGTTGACGAAACACGTCGACAAGCCGTCTACAAGTCGACGCGCCGTCGACCCTTCCGTCGATCCACATCGCTGGAACTTTCTAGTTCAATCTATATATATTTGGCCCTCATCGTTTTATCCTCATTATTTTCACTCCCAAACCATAGAAATCCCTAATATATTTACCCTCAACATTTTCCATCAAATTGGAGTTTTAGTAAGATCCGAACCCGTAAAACCCGAGCTAGTGAAGAAGAAGGTTGTTCCTAGAGTTTCATTGAAGTTTTGGAGCTTGGAAGTTTGAGTTGAAGTTGATTCTTCGTATTTTAGTCCCTTAAAGGTATGTATATGACTCCTACCCTTGTGTTTAAGTTAATTATCAAGAGTTTTAGTGGTTTTAAGCAAGGAAATATAGTTATGAAAGTAGTAAGTTGAATAAGGGTCAAGGTGAGACAAGGGGCTGTTTTGGGAGAGGAATTGGAATAGATTTGATTATATTTTGATATGTAAGTATTGATATTGTTTTTGTTGGTGTTGTTTTTTATGTTTGGGTTGAATTGGAAAGTGAGGGATTATTGAGTTACGAAGGAGATGTTGTCTAAAATTCGTTAAGTTCCTTTTTCCCTTGAGTTGGATAGTAAGTGTTATAAAGGGTCTAATTGTGGCCTATGTTATCTTGGTTGTAGAATTACGAGTTCGAGAAGTAGATGTTGGACGGTAAGATATACTTCAAGGTATGTTAAGGCTGTCTTTTCTTTCATTTTTGCATAATCCTATTATATGAGCGAACAAACGTGTAAGCGAGCTTCTATATTACTCTACTCGTAGAACCACTGGGAGTACCTCAGTCTTGGATGATCTTATACTCCGTAGTATGATTGTTCCTTCTGTTATGATTATTTCTTCTGTTTTTGGGTCCTGAGATTTCACGTATTGATGATGTTAGCTCAAAAGATGTCTATCGGAGGTAGTACGACCTTATGTCACTCCGAGAGTCCTAGTTACTCATTACGCTTATGCATTGCATTTATTACACATATGCATATTGACCCTTGACCAGAAGGCATTATATACGCATATATAATATGTATATGGGGTATGGGGAAAGGGATAGGCATTATAGACGCATTACCACCTGATCAGCTGGTGTACAGTGATGATGATGATGATGATATATGGATCTAGTCGTACGTTCCTCAGCACTAATATATGATAAATGGATCGGGCCGTACGTTCCTCGGCACTAACATATGATATATGGATCGGGCCGTACATTCTTCGGCACTAATAGATAGATTATGACCTATGCATATCATGCACCCTAAGAGGCACCTTCATGTTATACATAGTTGTACAGATATTCCCAGATGTTCAGTCAAAGATGCTTTCAGATATTGAGATTTCCTTTCATGTTTCAAATGTCTTTCATGATCTTATATGCTTGTTGTTCTTATGCCTTACATACTTGGTACATTATCCATACTAACTCCCTATTGTTTGGGGGGCTACGTTCATGCCCGCAGGTTCAGGTAGACAGACAGACGGTCCAGCTCAGTAGGACTTCTACTCAGCAGTAGTTGGTGCGCTCCACTTATTCCGGAGCTGCATTCTATTTTTGGTATGCCATCTTGAGATGTATATGCATAGATGGGTATGACGGGGCCCTGTCCCATCCTTTCTACGGTTTTCTATTCTATTAGAGGTCTGTAGACAGTTGTATGTAGTTGGTACGTGATGTAGCCTTGTCGGCTCTCATTCTTGTGTTGTACAGCATATGTAGCAGCCTGGTCGGCTTGCCTTTGTTCCTTTCAGTATATATATATATGCATAGATGGTTGATAGTTCTCGATGCATATCTCTGAGTGTTGTTCTTGTATGAGTTGATATAATTCAGTTATAAGTCTTGAATAGGCCACCCTATCTTTCAGTGAGCCTCGGATACGAGCATAGGGGTGCTTGGTTAATAGAGGTCAAGCACTCATCACGACTCATTGATTTGGGTCGTGACAGAAGTGGTATCAGAGCAGTTCCATTTTAGGGTTATCTGCAGACCATGTCTATTAGAGTCCTGTTTATGGGTGTGTCGTGCACCATATTTATAAACCGGAGGCTGCAGGACATTTAGGAAATTTTCATTCTTTTTCTCTTAGATCGTGTGATAGAGCCATGTGTTAAGAGTTCATTTTCTAATAATTTGTTCTGATTTCAGCGATGCCTCGCAAGAAAGCTACATCTACCCAGAAGGCAAGAGAGTGGCTGGTGAGGCTACTAGCCATACTCAGCGAGCTACCAGGGCTCAGGGCGAGTCTCTGAGTGAGGGCCCATCTCAGACTTCGCATACCCCGCCTCCGGCCACCTCCGGTGCCTCCGGATCCTCGCCGGATGCCGGGCCGGGATATGCGGGATCTTGTTACAACCACAAGTTCGGGTAGGCAGGCTCGTGCTCGACGTCAAGGAGTTGGTGTTGATCAAGTAGACAGTGCCGGTAGTACGAAAGGAGTTAAGACTTTTCTCGGGTTAGATCCTCCAGAGTTTTCTGTGTTGAAGCAAAATATGGACCCTCAGGACTTTATTGATAGTATGCAGAGGACTTTGAGGGTTATGCACGCTGATAAGGCCGAGCTGGCTTCTTATAGGCTCCATGATGTTGCAGTGCAGTGGTATCAGACATGGGAGCTGTCTAAGGGAGAGAATGCCCCTCCAGCTATTTGGCGAGAGTTTTCGGATGATTTTATTTGCCGCCTGATGTCCGGCAGGCCCGAGCAGACAGGTTTTTACACATTCAGCAGGGCAGCATGAGTGTGTAGAAGTACTGTGTATACTTTGATTCCTTAGCTAGATATGGCCCAGCTATGGTGGCTGAGATGGAGGATCGATGTAACATCCCGTAAATCCGAGTTAGGTGTGAATGTGTAAAAATCTAGTGGTAACATGATATTATATCTATATGAATCCATTCTTGATGAATTCGAGTGGAAGATGGTCGTTTTGAAGTCAAACCAACAATTAAAGTTCTTAAGGGCTCTTAATTTCACCTAAGTTTTGGTAGGTCTGTCTTCTGAGCGATTTTCATGAAAATGTGTTGCGAATTTGGAAAAACTTCCCTGCTAAAAGTTGTAGATCTTTGAAATAGCTTTCCAACGGTAGGTCGCCCAGCCCTAGAAAAGCTATGTACAAAAAGATAGGTCCGTTTTACTGAAGTTTACAAAATCTGGAGAATTCGCCCAAAGTACACCCAGAAAGTACGGGCCGTACTTTAAAGTACGGGACGTCCTTTTGGATGTACTTCTTCCGTTCTTCATCGGTCTTGTGACCTAAATACGAGCCTACAAGTACGTGACATACTTCAAAGTGCGGGACGTACTTGTGCAATATTTTCTCGTTTCTCGCGGAAAATTTGGGTTTAAATTAGGTATGGTCTTATTTTGTTCCCATTTTTTTTCATCCTTCCAAACCCTAAGCACGAAAATCATCTCTCCAAGTCTTCAAATCAAAGGTAAGAACACCCTTAACATTACTAATCTATTCTAATATCAAACCCATGATTCTTATTCTGATTCTTGTGATCAAAACCTAGGGTTTGCAGCATAATTCTTCCTAAAGTGATTCAAGCTAGGGTTTGGGTGTTCTTCATTAGGAAAGTGAATTGTTAAACTTTGTTTAACATATTAAGTTATGTCTCTTTTAAAATCATTTTTTACTATAAAGGTGAATTGTATGTCTCTCTTTTTGGAAAATTATTTTGAATGAAAATCACTTTTGAACCTATTGTTGGAAGTATAAATTTTATTCAAGATTCTTTGATGAATGAAAGGAAAAGTAAAATTTTCATGTTTCTTGAACTCTGATTGATGTCTAAATAGTGGTTAATGTGTGTGAGGGACAAACCCACATTAAACCTAGATTGTAACAAACCTTATATATGTATAAGATATTATGACTGTTTTCCTCTATGAGAGATGCTTAATAATGATGGTTAAGAGTTGGTAATGACATTCTTATTGATGAATTGAGACATGGAAATCTTTTGTAAAGGAGTTATACGTTTTCAAAACATTGACTGGAATGACTTATTCTTTCGATATGGCATAATCAACTTTAAGGTTATTGATGGTGTGACTACTTTGAGATAAATTGTGAATCGGCTTCTATGCCATTGACCTTGTTGTTGTGTTTGCCTTGCTACTCGGGAGGAAGAGCAGCCACTATGGATCCTAGTGTATTAATTGTCTTGCCATTCGGGAGGAAGAGTGGTCACTTCCGAGTTTGCTACCTGGGGTGTATTAATGGCCTTGCTATTCGGAAGGAAGAGTAGCCCTTTGTGAATACATATTTCGGTGTATTGCGCAGTGTTTAGGGAACCTCTACGGTCATCCCTTCGATGTGACTGATTCTTGGGCTTGTATTGGCATATGTGATATTCTTATTCTCTCATAGAACTGTTGTTAACAATCATGATCAATTGGGAAAGCATAATTGAAAGGAATTGGGATTTTGAAATGGCTTGTAAATTGTTTAACAAATGATATTAAGAATCACAAAGTGGAATAACTATTTTTATACTATCTTTTCTGGACTGATTTCTTTATGTATTATTATAATTTATGTTCATATTACTTGTTGTCCCCGAGGCACTCACTGAGTACGAACTACTCAGGTATACCATTGTTGTTTTTGATGGTATGTTAGGTAACGGAGAAGAGTAGGTTCTTGATACTTCAGGCGCTTAAGAAGGACTGCTGTTGCTGCTGATTTGGGACACCCTATTATTTTGTTCATTTATTATTAGTTTTTGGGTTGCGTCCCGATGAGTCAAACTATTACCTCTTTATCCTAGAAGCTCCATAGTATACATTCTTGTGGGTAGTTGTTGAGTTTTGTTTAACTCTTGGGCGTTTGTCACGTTTTGATTAACTTTTATGATATTAAAGACTTCCGCTGATTTAGTTCATATATGCATGATTTGTTTACCTTTATTTTATAAATTGTTGGAGGCTAATGTTGAACTTGGCGGGTTCAAGTGTTATTATTGTATCGTTTAGGTTCTTCCGATGTTGGTCATGACTTCGGATGCCAGTCACATCTAGGGTGGGTTTTGGGACGTGACAATCGAGTTCATCGTTTCGTTGCTGGTCTAGGGCCACACTTGATTAATGAGTATACGACACCTGTGTTGCAGCTGGGTATGGATATTTCCCGCACACAGGCATATGCACAGAATCTGGAAAATCGTAAGCGTCAGCGGAAGACAAAGCGTGAGCATGACCGGAGCCATGGCAAGAGGGCTAGATCTTTAGATACGATTAGTGAGTTTAGGGGAGGACAGAGACAGCAGCATTCCCGATATCCATTTCATTCGTCAAGGAGTGCACCTCCACGGTTTTGTGTCAGAGGTTTGATCGGCCTTCTTATTAGAAGCGGCTGCCGAGTTCTAGAGCATCAGGTTCTCGGTACGGACCGAGTCGGAGTCGGGGTGAGACCACCTTTGCCATTGTGCCCGGTGTGATAAATTACTTCGGGCGGTGTTAATCGGGATCGTATGCTTGTTATGTTTATGGTCAGCCAGGCCATAAGATGAGGGAGTGTCCGATGAGGGGTGGTGCAGGCATCGTTCAGCCTACGGGGTCTATAGCTGGTTCTTCTTCATCAATACGCCCCTCGTTCGACCCCTACGGGGTCTATAGCTGGTTCGTCTTCATCAGTACGCCCCTTAGGGCAAGGGTTGCAGACATCAGTAGGGTGTGGTAGAGGGAGAAGTGGAGCATCTAGCTCGAGTGGGCCTCAGCACCGCGTCTATACATTAGCCGATAGACAGGATCGTGAGTCGCCTCTTTATGTGGTCACAGGTATATTATCAGTTTCCTCCTATGATGTATACGCACTGATTGATCCAGGTTTTACCTTATCATATGTTACACTATTTGTTCTTTGGAAAGTTTAGGATAGAGCCTGAATCGATCAAACCATTTGAGGTGTCTACGCCAGTTGGTGATCCAGTTATAGCTAGGCGGGTATATCGAGAATGTGTAGTGATACTTTGTAATCACCATACCCTAGCAGATTTGATTGAGTTAGACATTTTTGATTTTGATGTTATTATGGGTATGAATTGGTTGGCTTCCTGTTATGCTAATATGGATTGCAGAACAAAGATAGTTCAATTCCAGTTTCCCGACGAGCTAGTCCTAGAGTGGAAGGGTAATCTTTGCTTCGCCGAAGGGTAGGTTTATTTCCTACCTTAAGGCGAGAAAGATGATCAGGAAAGGGTATATTTATCACCTAGTTCGAGTCCAGAATGTGCAAGCAGAGTCACTGACCCTTCAGTCTGTCTTTGTGGTCAATGAGTTTTCGGAGGTTTTTCCAGATGAGCTTCCAGGCATTCTACCGGAACAGGAGATTAATTTTACTATTGATCTATTTCCAGATATTCAGCCAATATCTATTCCTCCCTATAGAATGGCACCTGCGGAGTTGAAATAATTGAAGGAGCAATTAAGGGATTTACTTGAGAAGGGCTTTATTAGGCCCAGTATATCACCGTGGGGAGCGCCGGTATTATTTGTAAGAATGAAGGATGGCTCCTTGCCGAATGTATTGATTACGAGGGCAATTGAATAAAGTGCACGTAAAGAATAATATCTTGCTAGAGGATTGATGATTTATTTGACCAACTGCAGGGTGCTAGATATTTCTCGAAGATAGATTTGAGATCGGGATATAATCATATATTTCTCGAAGATAGATTTGAGATCGGGATATCATCAGGTTAGGCTGAAAGAGAAAGACATTCCGAAGCTGGCATTCAAGACTAGATATGGGCACTATGGGTTCCGTGTCATGTCATTCAGGTTAACTAAGCTCCAGCTGTATTCATGGACTTGATGAATCTTGTATTCAAACATTTCTTAGATTTGTTCGTGATTGTGTTTATAGATGATATTCTGGTTTATTCACCCTCAGTGGCTGATCATGGAGATCATTTATGTGCAGTGCTTAGAGTTCTTCGAGATAGAGAATTATATGCGAAGTTTTCCAAGTGTGAGTTCTGGTTAAATTCTGTGGCTTTTGGTTACATTATTTCAGATGAAGCCATTAGAGTGGATACTCAAAAGATCGAAGCTGTGAAGAATTGGCCAAGGCCCACTACACCAACAAAGATACGTAGTTTCTTGGGTCTAGCAAGATTATTATAAAAGGTTCGTGGAAAGATTTTCTTCTCTTTTAGCCCCATTGACTAAGTTGATTCAGAAATCAGCTAAGTTCCAATAGACGGATACATGTGAGCAGAGTTTTTAGATATTGAAGGACAAATTGACCTCAACACCTGTCTTGACTCTTCCTAAGGGAACAGATGGTTATGGAATATATTGTGATGCTTCAGACGTTAGATTGGGTTGTGTGTTAATGCAACACGGTAAGGTTGTTGCCTATGCTTCTAGATAGCTGAAGAAGCACGAGAAGAATTATCCAACCCATGATCTTGAGTTAGCTATAGTGATCCATGCCTTGAAGATGTGGAGGCACTATTTATATGGTGTTCATGTTGATATTTATACTAATCACAAAAGCCTCCAGTATATCTTTAACAAGAAGGGCTTGAATATACATCAGAGGCGATGGCTAGAGTTCTTTGAAAGATTATGATGTTGATATTCTGTACCATCCTAGAAAGGCTAACGTGGTAGGTGATGATGCTCTTAGTCGTAAACCCATAGGTAGCCAGTCATATTTACAGCCAGAGAAAAGGGAAATGGTCCATGAAGTTCGTCAGTTAGCTAACCTTGGAGTTCAATTGTTAGACTCAGGTGATACAGGAGTTACAGTTTAGGACACCGCGATGTCATCCTTGGTAGCCGAGCTAAAGGAACGTCAGTATGAAGATCCTGTTTTAGTTCATTATCGAGATACGCTCTCCTCAGAAAGAAGAGACACCCTTCGTGAGCACAAGAGATGGAGTACTCAGGGAAGTTTATTGGTGGAATGGTGTAAAAAAAGACATAGCAAAACTTGTCGCTCATTGTCACCAAAATCCCGGAGGTTTATTGCAGGCTATGGAGATTCCAACATAGAAATGAGAGGTAATCAGTATGGATTTCATTACAGGTTTGCCCCGTACTCAGCGGAAGTATGATTCAACATGGGTCATACACGGAGGGGGGAAGTCGCCACTTCTGCTCGTCGAACTACTATTCACCGAAGATTATGCGAATCTCTATCTTAGAGAGATCGTACAACTTCATGGTGTTCCTACAACCATTATTTCAGATAGAGGGCGCAGTTCACAGCTAACTTCTGGAAATCTTTTCAGAATGGATTGGGGACTCGGGTGAGTCTTAGTACTGCATTTCGTCCGCAGACAGATGGACAGGCAGAGCATACTATACAGACACTTGAGGACATGGTGAGAACTTGTGTGATTGACTTCCGAGGTAGCTGGGATGATCATTTACCTCTTATTGAGTTTCCATATAATAACAGTTACCATTCCAGTATTCAAATGGCTCCTTATGAGGCTTTATATGGGCGGAGATGTAGATCACTTATAGGATGGTTTGATGTGGGAGAAAATCGGTTAGCAGGCCCAGAATTGATACAGCAAGCGGTCGACAAAGTGAAAGTGATTCGAGAAAGGTTGTTGGCAGCACAGAGTCGACAGAAATCCTAAGCAGATAATCGGCAACGCAAGTTAGAGTTTGAGGTGGGCGATTGGGTCTTCCTGAAAGTCTCGCCTATAAAAGGAGTGATGAGATTTGGAAAGAAGGGTAGGTTGAGCCCTCGGTGCATTGGGCCATATAGAATTATTCGTACAGTGGGTAAGGTGGTATATGTGTTAGAGCTACCTTCTGAGCTGGAGTCTGTACATCCAGTATTCCATGTGTCCATGCTCCGTAAGTGTATAGGAGATCCTTCGAGAATTGTACCGATAGATGATATCCAAGTGACCGAGCAGTTATTAGACGAGGAAACCCCAGTGGCTATATTGGATAGACAGGTTCGTCGATTGTGAACTAAAGATGTGGCTTCTATTAAAGTACTCGGGAGAAAGAATAATGTTGAGGAAATGACTTGGGAAGCGAAAGAGGAAATGAAGGCTAAATACCCTTATTTATTTTCGTCATCTCACGAGGCTCAGTTTGAGGCATCACGTCCCCCAGGTAGTGATTTCATTTATAGTTATTGTGATTGGTCGTTGTTGACATCCAATTTTGGCCCTCCTTTTTTGTTTAATTAATTTCACTATGTTTCTCAGTCTTGAAAAAATCCCCAAAAGGAGCTAGGAATATTTTCACGAATTATTACGCTATTTTCCGAGATATATTTCTCTAAAGTTAAGGACATTTTTATTGTTTCTTAGAAATTACCAAAAAAACATCATATTTTATAATTATGAATGCCTAAACATCATTTTTTTTCTAATAATTAAAATCACTCGAAAAAATAATGTTGGCATTCCTATATCAATATTGGCGTTGACATTTTTCCTTTAATCCTATTTATTACTATGTTAATCATCTTTTCTCTATTTTTAAACTAAACAAGTATATTAAATTACTTGTATTGTAATTTATATAGGTGTATATTTTTTTTGGGAATTATTTAGGACAAAAAAGCATATTTTAATTAATTGTTTGAAGTAAGAAGGGATATAATTCATCTACCTAAAACTTGGGCCAAATCCTATTCCTATTCTACAAAAAGCAGCAGCCCATAACCCCTCCAAGCCCAATACCAAAATGCCCGACCCGGCCCAAATCCACCTAAACTAAGCAACCCCTAAGTCCCTAAATCAGTAGCTATTTCATCTTCAACCAAACAAGAATCTAACCAAAACCAAACGACCCCTTCTTCTTCAACCAAAAGGAGACCTAACCAAAATCACCATCACTGCCGATTCCACCAAAGGACCAGCGAAAAAAAGCCGATTTCGACATCGCTGACATCATCTCCCATCAACCCCAATCCCTTTTCAAGCAACAGAGCTTCGAACAGCTCGTCCAAGTCGAATCATCCCCCCAAATCGAGAAGCACGCAAGGATCTTTGGGTTTCTAGGCCGATCTTCCAACAATCCATAGGGTAAAGGCTCGTTTCAGTCCGTTAGAGCCTAAAACCATGAAGAATCCACTAAATTCGGAGTCCCAACGAATTTGTAGCTTTCAAATCCATCTGAAAAGGTAAGAATCCGTCACTTTTTCTTCATCATTTCGTCTTTTCGAAATTTCAGAATTTCCCCCCTCTTTAATTCGAAATTCCAATGCAAAATCCCCTTAAAGAAGCTATTGAAACCCCCTCAGCATTTGCCTATAAATACAGCCTTCCTGGGCTGTTTTAGATAACTTTTTTGAAGGCTGAAAATTCCCTTTGAACTAGGCTGAGAATTGGAGAGAAAACTTTTATTTACTCTAAAGTTGAATTGGAGAATCCCTTTCTCTTTCATAAGTCTTCATAACTATAAAATCCGTAGTTCTTTCTAAGTTCTTAGAAAATCCTGTTTTAACTCTAAGTACTTTTGGCTGTATAATTTTGGTTGTTCTCGGCTAAGCAAGGATTGCTTTAAGCGGATTCGGAGACTCGATGACGACACTAGCCTCAGTTCGCTGTCCCGGAAAAGGTTAGTGGTTGCCCTTACTTTACTTTTGTTTTCGGTCGTTAAGAGTATATATCGATGTAGCTGTTAAATAAGTATTCACAGTTTTGCCTATTTGAGCTTGTTTTGCTGCTGTGTGTCTGAATCCGCACATAAAAGATAACTAAGAATACATTAAGGAACTATCGATTAAAGTGTAGAATATGGGGATGACTGTGTTGCTTGTTTGAATGTCATTTTAAATGCTTGTTAGATGAGTGGTTCTACATAATCTGTATGATAAAGAAGATGCTTAGGTTATGTGTTTGAAACTGTTCTTTAAGCCTTCCTCCATCTTAAAGTTTGAGACTTAAATGAATATGGAAATTCTAGCGTAAGTTGATAACTGTTTGCAGCTGAATATAACTGGCTACACCTCTATCTTTGTTGTAGGATTTTATGTATTCCATGAACCAGTTCTCTAGCCTTACTTTTTTTTTTTAAAATTAACTGATGTAGAGGTTTGAAAAACAAAGGGTTGTTTGGCAACCCTTTGGCTCCCACTTTGTATGTTTAAAATTCTGTCTTTAAATTCGTAGAATAAAATGTAGTCGTTCTATTATTTTTATTGCCTAGTCAGATTCTTCTTGTGTTAATCCGTTGGTTCTCTATTGGTTATGATTTAGTATAATGAATTAACCACACTTAAGGAGAACACCTATTAATTCGTGGAAAAATGTGAACGGTTATGTCGATCATTTACCTTCCTGTTTTTGCCATTTTTAACATGTAAAAGGTTAATGAGAGTCGAGGCACTACATATAAAACCATTGCTTTTTTTGTGAAGAATGAATTCTGATTTGTTGCCGGATTAGATGATTGACTCGTTTAATGGCCTTACAGACTATTTTTTTCAGTCTTGAGAGATTGTTTCGCCATGTCCTACACTAAGAAAAAATCACTATAAAAGATGTCATTAATAATGATGATTATATATGTCCTAGATTAGGTGTCCCTATGTCTACATTAAGTGACTCGTTTCTTCAAAGATAGTGTCTATGTTTAAACTATGGTTTTCCTACATCTGGTTCTAAAATTCGACCTTAATTCATGTATGTTTAGTTTGAGTCTAGTTTAATTCTACTTGTTGAGATTGCACTTTCTTCTTTAAATCTCCGCAGTGTTTCCTCTTTCTCTCTTCATTTTATACATATCCAACTATGTGGAAGCTTAAAGGATTTTTTCTTTTTCTTTTTGGTTATTGTTCTGCATTAGCTGCACAGTGTGTTGAGTCAAGTCAGTGCATGACCCGTATCCTGCTTTAGTTGGTAAAAATGAAGACGTAGCCATGTCAAGTTGTTCTTGTTATTCGTTTAAATTTCTGTTTTAAGTACATACCAGAATTTGTATGCTTAATTATCTCCTCATAAAAAATCATGTTTATTGGGACTGCATTTTGTCTAAGTTAATGTAGTGAATGTATTGTTGTTTGGAAAAGGAAAAAAAAAGACTAATAATAGGTACTAGTTAAGTTTTTTTTTTTTTTTCCACTGATTTCGTTTTCTTCAAACCTGTTTCATCTTAATCTTTTCTGAAGAACTGCTTATGCTTGCCTGAAAGAGTATCGCGATTTTATTATGGATTAAACTTATTGGTTGCTGATAAGGTTGATTCGCTGTTTCTAGTCCTCAGTTGATTCTGCCAAGTAGAATAATTGGAACCTATTTGAGTAATTGAGTAGTATGGTTGTAGTTTTCAGTTATTGGGATATTAATCTAGCGAACATGCATGTCCACACATAAGTAATTGCTTTGTTTTGCCTGTTTGGAAACTGTCTATTAATGTGTTTACTTGAAAAGAACTAGAAATCATGACAGCGAATTACATTGTTTTCTTATATCATGAATGAAATATTAAGTTAACATAGTCCCTCTGTGATATCTCTTGTTAACACCTCTAAGGAGATTTAATTTTAGGAATTGGGGAACTCTTAAGTTTGTCTCCTAAAAAAAATAAAAAAATAAAAAAAAATGGCAAACTCCTATCTTTTTGTTTAATGGAATATTACCTAAAACTTGTGTTTCCTTCCAGAAATTTTAGCCTTTATAAAGAAGTGGTATATCTATTTCATAATAATATGAACAACAATTTTATTCCTGTTGACATCTCTTCTCGGTTGGGACTGTTGTATAACACCTGAAGGAAATCAATTTCCATACCCGTTTTGAGACTAGATTCTATTGGTAATTTGGATTTCTTTATGGATTATTATGGCCAAGTTTCCTAAAACTAGTAAGAGTATACTTGTATCTTGATTACTTGTGCACCCCGTTTCTTTTAAAAAGGATATGAGTTGATTGGAGTGTTCAACTTCGCTCTTAGAATACTTAAGAAAACTGAATTTGTTTTCTCCTTTTTTTACTTTGATGGCTTGACCTTTTGAATTCAAGAATATTGGGAATTGAAATAAAACCCAGGAGCAACTGGTTGTTGCGTCCAAGTTTCTTGTGTTAAATATGAGCTTAGCTTGACTTCCTATTTGAAATTTGAATAAGTAGTATGTTACCCGTCTCCGAAGTGCTATTTTGGGAATATGAGAGTAATGTTTTGGAACTTAAATAAACCTTAATTTATCCAAAGGTTTTACTGCACACCTAGTTGGAAAGTTTAACAGAAGCATTCGAATGTTGAGTAATAATTGGGGCTACATTGACCTTCTCTTAAAATGTGTTGTCTTTTTTTTTTTTTTTTGGGAACCTGATTGAGGGACCTTGCCTATGTGATTATGTTATCTAGTTTTCTATTGGTTAAAGTTATATCAACTTCTTCTTATTAAAAACTTCTCCTAATCCTTGTCTCTTCTTTCTTTTGCATGAACACACTTGGGAGAATATTGGAGTTATGGTAACTCCAAGTTCAGCCCGGAGTTAGGAGTAAACATTCAAAGCGGTTTCATTCGAGTTAGCGATCCTACCTCGTCCACGTCTCGAATCTCCGTCCTTCTTCCTCTTTTAAAATTTCACGCCTTCGTGTTGGTTTACATATGCTGTTTATATTATTTGGCTAACACATTTATGAATTGGAATTTTTTTTTTTGTAGTTTTGTTTTGAACTCGCAACTTGACTTAAGTATGTTAGTAAGTTTAGTCATTATCTTCCCTACGCTCTTTTTTAGATATTGAACTTAGTGTATTTATTCGGATTAGGCGTATTAGAGTAGTCACATAAATGATGTCAACTTTTTCAGGATGTAAGAAAATTGGATTTTTTTAAAAGGTGAAACTGGAAACTTCTTTCAAAATAAAGAATTTGCTAACAATGTTTTTTCAAGTGTTTCGAGCAAGAGCTAGGCATATTCTATGCAAAGGCCCACACATGGATTTTTAGAAATAAGAAAAACGCCGGTTTTGGAGGATTAAAAAATGAGAATTTTAGTGGCTCTAAATTTCTTTAAAACAGCAGTTAAAAAGTGAGTTTTTGCACCTTAATGGATCTGGCCGAAATGTTTAAAGATAAAAATCCAAACGCATCTTTATTTTTTCAAAATTCATTTCGTACTAACACTTTGAGCAGGCTTAAATATAATACAAGGATTCCTATTAGGGCTCAAGTATAGTGACCCAAATATTTTCAAGAACTATAAGGTATATACTTTACTTTATATGCAAAGGTATTATTTTACATGTATTCCTTTAATGATTTTTCTCATCACATGCACATATACATCTCGTAGTAATTATTTTCCTTTACCATGAGTATACCTATATAATATTTTCATAAACACGTATAATACATATACTATCTTATTTTCATCAATTCCCTTAGCCGTCTTTTCATCATATGCATACATATAAGTATTATCATGTCATCAATAATTATTTTTAAGTAATCACCTACGATATACATGTCACATATATATTATTTTCTTTTAAAAAACATACATCTTCTTATCCTATATTTACACATACTTTTCTTATATAAAATAAATATCATATTGTTATAAAATGAAGCTAAAATAGTCAAAATATTAAAGGATGAAAACCATATAGTGACAAGAGAGGAGAGATTTCTTATTCATCAAAAATGTGTTCAAGTCCATTACATATGAAAACTTATGCCTCTATTTATAGTGCTATATATGCATTAATATATAAGATGGTGGAAGTACCATTAAGATGGTGGAGGAACCATTAAGATGGTGGATGAACCATTAAGGTGGTGGAAGAACCATTAATATACAATGGACATCCATAATAAATATATATTTCATAATACTCCCCCTTGGATGTCCATAGATGATGATGTTCCCCCTTGGATGTTCATGTCTTAATAGATGATGTCATTCCCCCTTGGATGTTCATGTCTTAATAGATGATGTCATTCCCCCTTGGATGTTCATGTCTTAATAGATGATGTGCCTCGTTAAAACATAGGAAAAAACGTGGGAAAAAGTCCTAGTGAAGGAAAAAGAGTACACATATCTAGTAATACGCTTTGAGAATTTGCCTCATTAAAAACCTTACCGGGAAAAACCCAATGGGACAAAACCTTGGTTAAGGGAAAAAGAGTGCAGCGCGTATTTACTCCCCCTGATGAAAACATTACTTAATGTCTCGGAGATGACGCATTTCAATTTTGTATATCATTTTCTCAAATGTTGAGGTTGGCAATGCCTTAGTGAACATATCCGCCAAATTGTCACTTGAACGAACTTGTTGAACATCTATTTCACCTTTCTTTTGAAGATCATGAGTGAAGAAGAATTTTGGCGAAATGTGCTTTGTTCTGTCTCCTCTCTTAGTTGAGCTATGCATGCGGATTGTCTTCATACAATGTTGTTGGAATATCTCTTTCCAAAGCAAGGCCACATGTCTCCTGGATGTGTTGAGTTATTGATCTCAACCAAACACATTCTCGACTTGCTTCATGAATTGCTATTATCTCTGCATGATTTGAAGAAGTAGCAACCATAGTTTGTTGGTTGAACGCCATGATATTGCTGTACCTCCATATGTAAATAAATAATAGGCCCGAGATTGACCTTTATGTGGGTCGGACAAATATCCCGCATCCGCATAATCAATTATATCGACTTGGATTTCATAAGAATAAAATAATCCGCAGCAATTGTTCTTGAAGATATCGAATATATGCTTAACACCATTCCAATGTCTTTTTGTTGGGGAGGAATCTTGCCAATAAACTTACCGCAAAACATATATCGGTCGGGTATTATTGGCTAGATACATCAATGCCCCAATTGCATTGAGATATGGAGTTTCATCACTAATGAGCTCTTCATCATTATCCTTAGGTCGAAATGGATCTTTATTTATGTCAAGCGATCTCACAACCATCGGGGTACTCAACGGAATTGCTTTGACCTATATAAAGATTTGTTGAAGCTTTATTTTCATAAACCTCAAATGCTTCAAACCAATTTAAATCCCTACGGATTTTCTTTCATTGTCTATATAGCCATATTGACAACAATGAATTATACGCATTCAAAATTTTCATATATTGCGGATCGATAAGAAAACCTTTGCATCCACCACAGGAGAATACATACGTCTCCTTACAATAATGTCAGGACTTTTGCGAAAAATCTTTATGCCACAAGGCACAAGCCGTACTTTATTTTTACTGTTTTTATTTCTCATTTTACTTTTCGCACAAGAATCCATGTGTACCCCACTGACATTATACCTTGAGGTCATTGGACTATAGGTCCAAAACATCACTTTTCGAAGTGAAACAAAATATTGACTGCGTATTTTATTTGACCAATCATTATATCTGTCCATATTCTTTGACAGATTTGAATTCAAGATCCTCATCACCATTATAATGTTGAGCGCTACATTATTTCAAAGATACCGTCGACGGTTATTTGATATCGGTTCCAATGTGACATAATTTATCGAGATCTCTTCATTTTTCATCAATTTCAGGTACCTGAACCTAACCAAAGGTTGTATGAAATATTATGTCGTGGTGCTATTTTAAAGCACTTGCCTCATTAGTATGACCATCTTGATCATTTGCTCCTCTCCTTCTTCAAGGAGTTTTATCTTTGGAACATCGGTCTATTGCCATAGACTTTGTCCTTCAAGGACTTTAATTCAAATTGGAATTGGAGCATTTGCAGCTGGGATATAGTATTCACTTTTGGGTCAGCAAATGTGTCTGGCAATTGACTTGAATTATCTTTCAAACGAGGATCATACCAGCGATAATTCATTACATATACCTTATTTTCCGGCCGCTTATCATCCCTCCCCTAATGTTAGGAAATCACATTTACCTCCCAACCTTATTTGGGGACCCATCTTTGTGCGTTGTGGTGGAACAATTAAATCATATACCGCACATTCAAATTTCTAGATGGGAATTAGTTGGTTCGACCACGAACCAACCTCGAGGAGAGAATCATAATTTGTTGGCTTGATGCTTACAAGTCTTTGCTACATATTAAATAACCTATCTCAAACCAAATTTCCTTTTGGGAGATTTGTTCTCATAACCAATTGTTTAGCTATAATTGGAGGCATACAATTTCTGCTAAAACAACTTGGATACAAACCGAATCATAATTTTCATAGTTTGGAACTTAATTTAATAATTGAGCAAACAATCTTGCAATAACCAAATCGCAATTGATACCAAATGCACATGTGACCACAACATAGATGCACCTATTAAAACCATATAATAGTAAACCGGTCCACATGGCGGTGGCGGGCCCATACATATATCACCTTTATGAGTTCCAAAATCATGGGATACAATCCCAACATTAGCGGTAAATTAACCAATTTGTTATCATGAAAACAAGCAGCACAAGAGAATTCTTGAAGAATATTTTATTTCTTCAATATATAACCACATGAATTCTCAATTATTTTCGCATCACATTTGAACCGGGATGGTCAACCGGTCATGCCAACCTCCATGGCATGTGATTCCATCATGCTTATATTTATGTGGTACAAATTCAGAGGAAAAAGGGGCAACATTTCACATACATTTTGTTTTCCCGCTATAGTTGTGGTAATATGAAGATATTAAACCTTCCCATAATTTATAGTCTCAATATAATTCATTTATGGCCAATGCCTTTGAAACTTAAAAAGTTTCTTTTGAGACTTCCTACAACACCAATATTATGGACAATTTTATTCCTCCGGGTAGTAACATATCAGTTTTTTTCGAAGCTCCCAATTAATTATGTACACATATTTCATAATACCATCCATATGGTGAACATCTCCTTTTAGGGAGTAATTGTCATTATAGTCATGGCCAAAACCTTTATAAGCAAGATTTATTTCTTGCTTTTACCCTTTGGTAATTCATGATAAAACACATCACAATATTTGTGACGTACTAAAAGTACGTGACCAATGACCTTTTGTTCCAAAATAATTTTTTTTTTTATATTGTCTCAAACCTCCCGTAGAGGTGAGTTGTGGTATTTATCCAACCATACATGAGCACGTCCTTATCCATCATTTTACATATTTCACTATAAAAATGGGTGAGCATTCATAATGCTTATCACAAGTCACATTCTCTTCAAGGAATGGACTATAGTCATATATATACGTGCTTCAAATTTTCTTATAAGCCCATTCTCATGCCTTGACATTTTTCAAAATTATATGACTCACCTCAACATCACCTTGAATTGTATTCCTTTCTTTTGACGGAGGATTTATAAAATTTTCATCAAGTTAGGTCGCACGACAACCGCGTACCCAATGACCTTTCTTACCATATTGATGACGAAAATTACCTTCACCTTTATTAGGACCATTTTGAGAACCCATAATGTTCTTCCTTTTATAATTATCACAATGATGATTATTATTATTTTCGTCCATTGGCACACCCACATTCATTCACATATTTAACCATTTGTCTTCTTTCAGACTTATTATGCCGGCTACCACATTCCCCTCACGTATCCAGGTGGAAGACCTTTATGATTTTTTTTTCATCAAATACAGATTATTTTGCCTTAGTCATCATTACATCATCAATATAGTGCATCGGGACTCAAACCCAACGTCTTATCCATACAAAAGTGTGTTAGGCCATAAATCGATGGGACTTGAACCCATTATCTTATATTGTCATCATAGTGCACAGAGGCTCAAACTCGATGTCTTACCCTCTTGGTGCGATGGGACTTGAATCCACCGTCTTACCCTCAACCGACGGCATAATAGGCGAAAGTTCCATGAAACTCGCCCTCAAACCAAAAATTACTTACGGTGGCTATGCCAAATGTATATTTTCAGGTGCATTTGATTTTGAATATAAATAATCTTGAGAAGTACATACATATATTTATCCAGAAGTCAACTGAGACATCTGTATTGTCGTATTAGTTGCACAAATAAAACTCGGTATGGAAGTAACCAAATGTAATGAAAAATACGACACAAAACAAATAGCACAATAAGAAGAAAAAGGAAATAAGACCATATACACAAAGGGAATTAAAGGAGGTGGGATGATTTGTTCCCATATCACTCATGCCAATATCCCGAGTACATGGTCCCTTTCTCGTTTTGTTAAATTCGAATTTCACGAATCTCGTTTCAAAGGGAACAAAAAATAATGGAGGAGGGGAAAGGAGAGTTATAATTCGTATCATATCATTAATGAAAGAAAATTCCATATAAACAAACATAGCATCAATTAAATTTTACTAGGATATTTTGCTAGATGCTAGTATATATCATGTTAACCAATCATCTTTACGACAAGTGAGGGATGGCTCAGTGGTTAAGCACCTCCACCCACGACCAAAAGAGGTCACCCGGTTCGAGTTTTTTGGAGGGGAAGTGTGGAAACACTATAAATCCTCCTAAAATGGGAGGAAAAAAAAAAAAAAAAAAAAAAAAAAAAAAAAAAAAAACCAATCATCTTTCTGATAATAAAGGATAGAAATGATTATATGTTGGTAAACAAGTAGACAAAAAAAAAGGATATACCTTGTAGCCTCACCGATTCAATTCTCGGTGTGGTGAAATTTTGCAAGCGATAACGCATATCCTTGCAAGCAGATATTAGAATTGCGATACACAAGGAATACATAATCACACACGTGCTTGAATTCATCAAAAGAATGTGCAAGACTAATGCATATATATTATTATATTTTGTATCTTTCTGTGCCGACACATAATAGCCTTTTCCCAAATTGGTGTGACAAGATAATCCTTAATCATATAACCTCAAAGAGAGTCCATTTGTAAAATTAGTGCATGTGAACTTCTAATGCAGATCGAACACACAAATTTAATTTCATATGAAGTGCAAAAGGCATCAAACTAGTTACCTCCGAATTACAACCGTATAACATTCCATACTGGGAGGGCAACACCAACCTTCAATTAAAACAGCTATGGAACTAAAACTAGTAGAATGCTTCGGAAATCCGCCCTTTAGGAATCTCACGTAGGGATGCGTTGCGATTAGAGACTCGTGCGATAACGTGTTATAAAATGAAGCTAAAATAGTCAAAATATTAAAGGATGAAAACCATAGAAATAGAGTGACAAGAGAGGAGAGATTTCTTATTCATCCAAAATGTGTTCAAGTCCATTACATATGAAAACTTATGCCTCTATTTATAGTGCTATATATGCATTAATATATAAGATGGTGGAAGTACCATTAAGATGGTGGAGGAACCATTAAGATGGTGGATGAACCATTAAGGTGGTGGAAGAACCATTAATATACAATGGACATCCATAATAAATATATATTTCATAATACATATATATTTTTTCCTCTACATGCATTATTATTAACTACTTTTTATAAATGTTCTTTTCTTTACATAACATAGTCACCTTAAAACCCATTTTTTGACAATTCATTTTTAAGATAGTAATTTCTTTTCCGCATTACTTTAAACAATAAGTAATAATTAAATAATTTCCCTCTAGTGTTAAATAAGCTAAGTTTAAAGACTGTCTTCGGATAGGCTCTGAGGGATGCTTAACACCTTCCTCTCGGGGTAAATAAAACCCTTACCTAGAATCTCAAAGCTTTCAAAGACTAAAAATGGAGTTTACATTTTTTACAAATGGTTTCCTAATATTTCCTAAAATTAGGTGGAGACTCTGAAAATTTGCAAAACCAGAGGAAACATAGCCTATAAGTTGTGAACTAGTTTTAATCCGTTAAAAATAGGGGCATAACAGAATGGCGACTCTGCTGGGTCACCTTAGGTTTTGACTTTAGTACACTTAGTTTAAGAAGTAGATACTTGAGGGATGTTTTTTTATTTATTTATATTTGTTATCACCTGTTATTTATGAATTACTACATTGCTATATTTAAAAAGACGCAAGCCAAAGCCAAACTTGTGCTCCTTATTTGTTTGAGAAAACACTATTTGTTACTGCTTTCCTTATAATGTCATTGCACTTTCTATCGAGTCTTTGGCCGTACACTTACACACACTGTGGCTCACGCGAGATGTTGTCTTACACGCCTTCACCCCTTCTTTGGATTCTCTAGTTTCAGAGTTGGTACGGTAGTTTACTACGTACCTTCTCGCATACATTCAGTCCCACTCCGAAAATTCTGAGGAAAAATCTTATTCTAGAAAAAATAAGTCATGTTGCATACACCTTAGACAGGACAGTCCAAGGCATTGTCGCTGCAAATTAGGAATCCACCCTTTGTCAAAGGTTCCAATCCTGAATGACATAACCCTTTATGTGAATTGATGAAATGATCCTTAACAGACACAAGATGATTTTTTTTTTAACAAACAATACTTATCATAACCTTTACCCTTCTTTTTCTTAGGGGGAAATTAACCAAAACCCAAATATCCAAATGATAGTCTCATCTCCTCGGTGCCTGCAAACTTGGTGGAGGAACATAAAAGTGGCACACGGAGAGGATATTCGACAACATCTGGGGTCGTTAATGTCACTAATGGGTATCCAAGCTAACAAAACTCTCACCAAGATGCTGATAGAATTTTGGGATCCTGCCAGCGTAACCTTCAATTTTTTGAATTTTGAGATAACCCTTACTTTGGAGAAAGTTTGTAGGTTCACCGACTTACCATTTGAGGGAAGAATGCCGGTCTTACCATCCTTCATATCGGGAGAGAGATTCTTGCGCGTTTTGGGATTTAATATCTACCCGGTCTTGAGGAACATAGAAAATGATCAAGTGAAGTTTGACTTTCTTTTTTAGAGATTTGGGCGCCAAGAAAGTTTTGATCGATATCGGGATGAGTTTGCTTGTGACCGCGGAAGGTGGGAGAAAATACGGCCACGAGCCTTTGCCATAGCCTTGTTGGGAGTCTTGGTCTTCCCAAAGAGAGCCTACCGAATCAATATTAACCTTTTGCCACTTGTTATGAATATCTTCTCGGGAGAGGATGAATTGACATTGGTCCCTATGATCCTCGCGGAGATGCTCTAAGCTCTATCGGCTTGTTCAAGAGGGTATAACTTTTTCGAGGGGTGTAATCTCTTGCTGCAGTTATAGGCCATGGAACACTTCTATACTCGCCTCCCCATCATGGATTACTACATAGATACTTTTAGCAGAATTCAGAGCCACAAGGAAAGAATGAGGTACTGGCCTGAACCTATAGGAGAGGAGGAGTGGCGCGCATTCTTGGTTCAGCTCACGGGAGATGCTATTAAGTGAAAATACCCCGGCATGGGAAGACCTTTGGTAAGGCGCAAATTTGTACTTACCGAGTTGATCGGGTTGGACGGGATTGACCATATGTGCTCTCGCAGTCCCGAGGCAGTTTAGAGTTACACAAGATGTCCCAGTCTGGTCCCATATGGCACTGCATGAAGATGACTATGATAGGGTGGTTCCAGTAGCACGAGTGAGAATTCTGCAAAGAGAATGGCTGAATATGATCACAATTGGTATGGGTGAGAGTTGGTGCACACAAGTATTCGGTATAATGTGGGAGGCCTAGCACTTTTGCCAACCGAAGACGGATTCGATGGGCTCACGGACTATGATGCAGCCGCTTGGCTTACAGTTGAGATACTGCCTTTCATGAACTTCAACAATGAGATGTACAAGCAGGTAGTTCCGGGTTCAATAAACCATATGATACAACTGGTAGAAGAGGAAGATCCGATAGAGCCGGAAGAAGAGATGGAAGAGGATCCAGAAGAAGATCCGACAAAGCCAGATGAACTAATGGAAGAGGATCTGGAAGAAGATCCAAAATGGGAATTAGAGCATAATCTTGTAATGGAGGTAGAGCCGGAAAGATCGCCTGAGTATACTTCAGCAGGATATTCAAAGGAGGAACTGGAGGTGTAATCCGAGTACAGGTCTCTAGTACATGATATAGAGGAGGGACCCGAGTATGATCCAGAGGCAGGTTGGGAGATAGAGACAGACCTAGAGGAAGAACCTGAGTATGACCCAGGGACCAATTATGATCCAGCATATGATGGGGATGACAATGACGGCCCGACATGGCCCTAGACTACTTTCTTTCCCCCTTTTTGTTTTCTTTACATTCCAAAAGAGTGTCGTATGGCCCAATCCCTCTGTACCCCCTCGTGGCCACCCTTTGCCTTTTCATTTTAAATTTTCATCGACCCATTCCTTTTGTATGCCTTTATGGCCATCCCCTTTGTGTTTTATCATTTCAGGCTGCCATAGGCCTACCCTTGTAAGCTCTCGAGCAACCTTTTGTTGCAATAGATGTTATGTTTGTTCTAAAAAATCACGCGTAATGTGTCAAAAAAGGATCATCATCATCAACTTGTATGTAACATAGGCTTACCTCTGGCAAAAAGAGGCCCCACAATTAGGACGCACTTGTTTGCATGTTGATTTGACGTAATTACGTGATTAAACGTGTAACTCTACTCTTTCTAAAACTTTCCGGACTAACCTTTTTGTTTTCCGATTGTCTTTATTTTGGTTTTATCCCCCCAACAGAGGTTGATTTGTGTTCATAGTTAAACTGGCCAAATCACACTACAATTTGAGGTCTAAGGGAAAAATGACTATCACCAACAAAGTCAACCCAACTGCTAACCTTTCCATAACGAATGAAAATCCAAAAATCTCAAGGGAGAGGAGTAATCTGAACGATGAGGAAGAGATCGCTTTGCTAAAGCTACAACTTGACGAACTAAGAGGAGGGCTGCGCCAAGTTCGGGACCTGACCCATCTCACTGTGACTGCTTTCCCAAACCCACCTCACTTTCCGTCCTTGGATTCGCCGATTCCAGAACACTTCCCTCCATTTACATGTCCACCTCCAATACCCCTTTCCTTTTCCAACCTACCTCTGGTCACTCTCGCAAATGTACCAAATCTGCCTAAACAAACCCCTTACATCCCTGACCATACTCATACTTCACAAAACCCACTACCAACCCAGACTACTACTGCACCTACTTACCCAACCGTGCAGCACATACCTGGGGTGCACGTTGACACTTCCCACGAGCAACAAGTGCCACCGGTATATGCAGCTGGGGCTCCAACCTATACCGCCCCTATCACAGTTAGGGTCCCGTTCGAGGTGGATCAGTATGCAGAAATGGAGTGAGATGCCAAGATAGGAGAAGACAAATCAATCATTAGCCAGCACTTGCAGGTCTAAGGAAAGAAATGAGGAAAGCATGCGAGTCACTCGGGGAAGTGAGAGTTTGGATTATGATGATCTATGCATGCACCCGGATATTGGCATGCAAGTAGGGTACAAACCTCATAGTTTGATGTTTTTGATGGGACAGGTGATCCTCATGCTCATTTGAGGGCCTACTGCGACAAGTTAGTAGGAGTGGGAAGGAACGAGAAATTGAAAATGAAGCTGTTTATCAGAAGTTTGTTAGGAGAGGAGCTCACTTGGTATACTCGCCAAGATCCTCGCAAATGGAGCGACTGGCAGGATATAGCTGGGGATTTCATAACTCGCTTCAGATTCAACACTGAGATCACACCAGACAGGTTTTCTCTGAGCAACGTACAAAAGAAGGCGACTGAATCATTTCGAGATTACGCAAGACGTTGGAGAACCGAGGTCGCCCGAGTTATGCCCCCATTGGACGAAAGCGAGCTCAGCAAGTATTTCATTCGAGATCAGGAAGTCATCTACTTTGAAAAGATGATGGGATCAATGGGCCAAAAGTTCGCCGATTTAGTCAAAATGGAAGACTTTTTGGAAGAAGGAATCAAGTCCGAAAAGATTTAATCAATGGCTACGCTACAAGCCGCAAGCAAAGCCATACAGTCAGGTTCCATCAGCGGAATTAAGAAGAAGAAGGAGGACATAACTAGTATCACACCTTACTACCGACGAGCAAAGTCATCTCGCCTATACCCCACAAACCCCCAAATCTTTGCTCATGCCCCTTATGTCCCATACCAAGTTTATAAAGCCCAACCACATTACAACCCACCATGAGCCCCCACTTACCAAAACCCTCCAAGACCTTACACCCCTATCCAAGCACCCGTCCACCAAAATAGACCAGCATATGCCCCAAGACCTCACCCAATTCCCGAAGTCAGAAATACCCGAACCTACACCCCTATAGCCTATCCTTTAGCCTAGTTATTTGAAAGGTTGAGGATAGCAGGATTGTTGTAACCAATTGAAGGGAGAATCCCTGACCCAATTCCTCGAAACTTTGATGGGAACAAACGTTGCGCATATCATTTGGGAATTCAGGGACATGACACTGAGGAATGCTTTGGTTTGAAAAATCAGGTTGAAGCTTTAATCAATAGTAGAGAAATTCAATGCCTTTGCAGCGCCCCCGAATGTGAACAACAACCCGCTACCAAATTATAGAAATCGGGCAGTTAATATGATATCATTTGATGAGGAATATGACTTGGAGGGAACTATTGTGCCCGTTGGAAACACAAAGGCATTTGTCGCAACATCCCTAACTGCTCCGATCATCATGGTACAGTTAAAGGCACCGGTAATTGTCCAGACATGCCAACCAAAATCCGCGGTGACCACTGTTGTCGCAAGAAAGCATGATTATGATTCTAGGGCAGTCCCATGGGACTATCAATTGAAAAGGAAGGCTATGATGATAGAGACCGCAGTCGCCCATGGAATGACAAGGTCAGGAAGATGTTATGCCCCGAAGAATCTAAACAGAGGAAGTTCAGGCAAAGAGCACAATCAAAGGAGAAACATTACTGATGCCGAGGCACGAGTGCAGAAGAAGATGCAAACCAAAGATTATTCAGTCGAGGAACAGTTGAAGAAGACACCTGCCCAAATATCGATCATGTCCTTGTTGATGAGTTCTGAAGCCCACAGGGATGCTTTAGTTAAGGTGTTGAGTGGAGTAAGCATATCGAATGAGACGACGAGTAAAACGCTGGCCACAACAATCGGGCAGATGGTTGAAGCAAACAAGATTTCTTTCCGCGATGATGAACTTCCACCAGAAGGAACAGAACACAACAAAGCACTTAACATCACCGTGAGGTGCGGAGATAAGTTTGTATCCAGGGTACTTGTTGATGGAGGTTCCGGGTGTAACATTTGCCCTCTTAACACCTTGAGAAATTTGAAGATGGACACGGGAGAAATGAAAGAAAGCTGTATGAAGGTCTAAGCTTTTGATCTGCTGTGTGTCTGAATCCGCACATAAAAGATAGCTAAGAATACATGAAGGAGCTATCGATTAAACTGTAGAATATGGGGATGACTGTGTTGCTTGTTTGAATGTCATTTTAAAGGCTTGTTAGATGACTAGTTCTACATAATCTGTATGATAAAGAAGATTCTTAGGTTATGTGTTTGAAACTGTTCTTTAAGCCTGCCTCCGTCTTAAAGTTTGAGACTTAAGCGAATATGGAAATTCTAGCGTAAGTTGATAACTGTTTGCAGCTGAATATAACTGGTTACACCTCCATCTTTGTTGTAGGATTTTATGTATTCCATGAACCAGTTCTCTAGCCTTACTTTTTAAAAAAAAAATTAACTGATGTAGAGGTTTGAAAAACAAAGGTCTGTTTGGCTCCCATTTTGTATGTTTAAAATTCTGTCTTTAAATTCGTAGAATAAAATGTAGTCGTTCTATTATTTTTATTGCTTGGTCAGATTCTTCTTGTGTTAATCCGTTGGTTCTCTGTTGGTTATGATTTAGTATAATGAATTAACCACAGTTAAGGAGAACATCTATTAATTCGTCGAAAAATGTGACTGGTTATGTCAATCATTTACCTTTCTGTTTTTGCCATTTTTAACATGTAAAAGGTTAATGAGAGTCGAGGCACTACATATAAAACCATTGCTTTTTTTGCGAAGAATGAATTCTGATTAGTTGCCGGATTAGATGATTGACCCGTTTAATGGCCTTACAGACTGTTTTTTTCAGTGTTGAGAGATTGTTTCGCCATGTCCTACACTAAGAAAAAAATCACTATAAAAGAGGTCAGTAATAATGATGATTATATATGTCCTAGATTAGGTGTCTCTATGTCAACATTAAGTGACTCGTTTCTTCAAAGATAGTGTCTATGTTTAAACTATGGTTTTCCTACATCTGGTTCTAAAATTCGACCTCAATTCATGTATGATTAGTTTGAGTCTAGTTTAAGTCTACTTGTTGAGATTGCACTTTCTTATTTAAACCTCCGCAGTGTTTCCCCTTTCTCTCTTCATTTTATACATATCCAACTATGTGGAAGCTTAAAGGATTTTTTTTTCCTTTTTGGTTGCTGTTCTGCATTAGCTGCATAGTGTGTCAAGTCAAGTCTGTGCATGACCCGTATCTGGCTTTAGTTGGTAAAAATGAAGACGTAGCCATGTCAAGTTGTTCTTGTTATTCGTTTAAATTTCTGTTTTAAGTACGTACCAGAATTTGTATGCTTAATTATCTCCTCATAAAAAAATCATGTTTATTGAGACTGCATTTTGTCTAAGTTAATGCAGTGAATGTATTGTTGTTTAGAAAAGGAAAAAAAAAGGCTAATAGGTACTAGTTAAGTTTTTTTTTTTTCCACTGATTTCATTTTCTTCAAACTTGTTTCATCTTAATCTTTTCTGAAGAACTGCTTGTGCTTGCCTGAAAAAGTATCACGATTTCATTATGGATTAAACTTATTGGTTGCAGATAAGGTTGATTCGCTGTTTCTAGTCCTCATTTGATTCTGCCAAGTAGAATAATTGGAACCTATTTGAGTAATTAAGTAGTATGGTTGTAGTTTCCAGTTATTGGGATATTAATCTAGCGAACATGCATTTCCACACATAAGTTAAGTAATTGCTTTGTTTTGCCTGTTTGGGAACTGTCTATTAATGTGTTTACTTGAAAAGAACTAGAAATCATGACAGTGAAATATTAAGTTAACATAGTCCCTCTGTGATATCCCTTAATTTATCCAAAGGCCTTACTGCACACCTAGTTGGAAAGTTTAACAGAAGCATTCGAATGTTGAGTAATAATTGGGGCTACATTGACCTTCTCTTAAAGTGTGTTAGTCTTTTTTTTTTTTTTTGGGAACCTGATTGGGGGACCTTGCCTATGTGATTATGTTATCTAGTTTTCTATTGGTTAAAGTTATATCAACTTCTTCTTATTAAAAACTTCTCCTAATCCTTTTCTTTTCTTTCTTTTGCATGAACACACTTGGGAGAATATTGGAGTTATGGTAACTCCAAGTTCAACTCGGAGTTAGGAGTAAACATTCAAAGCGGTTTCATTCGAGTTAGCGATCCTACCTCGTCCACGTCTCGAGTCTCCGTCCTTCTTCCTCTTTTAATATTTCACGCCTTCGTGTTGTTTTATATATGATGTTTATATTATTTGGCTAACACCCTTATGAATTTGAATCTTTCTTTTTTGTAGTTTTGTTGTGAACTCGTAACTTGACTTAACTATGTTAGTAAGATTAGTCATTATCTTCCCTACACTCTTTTTTAGATATTGAACTTAGTGTATTTATTCAGATTAGGCGTATTAAAGTAGTCACATAAATGACGTCAACTTTTTCAGGATGTAAGAAAATTGGATTTTTTTAAAAGGTGAAACTAGAGACTTCTTTCAAAATAAAGAATTTGCTAACAATGTTTTTTCAAGTGTTTCAAGCAAGAGCTAGGCATATTCTATGCAAAGTCCCACACATGGATTTTTAGAAATAAGAAAAACGCCGGTTTTGGAGGATTAAAAAATGAGAATTTCAGTGGCTCTAAATTTCATTAAAACAGCAGTTAAAAAGTGAGTTTTTGTACCTTAATAGATCTGGCCGAAATGTTTAAAGATAAAAATCCAAACACATCTTTATTTTTTCAAAATTCATTTCGTACTACCACTTTGAGCAGGCTTAAATATAATACAAGGATTCCTATTAGGGCTCAAGTATAGTGACCCAAAAATTTTCAAGAACTATATGGTATATATTTTACTTTATATGCAAAGATATTATTTTACATGTATTCCTTTAATGATTTTTCTCATCACATGCACATATACATCTCGTAGTAATTATTTTCCTTTACCATGAGTATACCTATATAATATTTTCATAAACACGTATAATACATATACTATCTTATTTTCATCAATTCCCTTAGTCGTCTTTTCATCATATGCATATATATAAGTATTATCATGTCATCAATAACTATTTTTAAGTAATCACCTACGATATACATGTCACATATATATTATTTTCTTTTAAAAAACATACATCTTCTTATCCTATATTTACACATACTTTTCTTATATAAAATAAATATCATATATATTTTTTCCTCTACATGCATTATCATTAACTACTTTTTATAAATGTGCTTTTCTTTACATAACATAGTCACTTTAAAACCCATTTTTTGAACAATTCATTTTTAAGAGAGTAATTTCTTTTCCGCATTACTTTAAAAAATAAGTAATAATTAAATAATTTTCCTCTAGTGTTAATTAAGCTAAGTTTAAAGACTGTCTTCGGATAGGCTCTGAGGAATGCTTAACACCTTCCCCTCGGGGTAAATAAAACCCTTACCTAGAATCTCAAAGCTTTCAAAGACTAAAAATGGAGTTTACATTTTTTACAAGTGGTTTCCTAATATTTTCAAAAATTAGGCGGCGACTCTAAAAATTTGCAAAACCAGAGGAAACATAGCCTATAAGTTGTGAACTGGTTTTAATACATTAAAAATAGGGGCATAACAGTTGTGTGAGGCCATGGTGTTGTATATTTTAGCATGTGGCCCTGTGTGGCATTATTTTGGGTTGCTGTGTACAGGTTGGGTTGGTACATTTACAGGGGAGACTCTGCAAAAAATTTTATAGCCCATGACTCGTATGAACATTTGAGGACGAATGTTTCTTGGGGGGGTGGGGGAGAGAATGTTACACCTCTCATTTTCGTCGCAAGGAAGTTCTTGGCTTATGGGTGGTTTATACCCTTGGTACGGAGATCCGTACTCAAGTTTTGAGATATTAAGTGCTTTACCTCGCGTGTACCAGAGTATAAGTATATGTTCTTAGCAATGCGATAGGATCAGAAGTTGAACGAATCGAATCGACGCGAGTTGGATCGACTCAGGAAAAACTTGCAGAACCAGTCCACATTGACGGGTCGTCGACACGTCGATGAGCCGTCGTTGTGGACAGTTGGTATCGCCACCATCTCTGAACTTTCTGGTGGCAGGTCAATGAAGCACGTCGACGATCCGTCTACACATCGACGTGCCATCGACCCGTCCGTCGATCCGCATCGCTAGAACTTTCTAGGGCATTCTTTTTTTGAGTTACAAAAGAGATGTTGTTCGAAATTTGTTAAGTTCCTTTTTCCCTTGAGTTGGATAGTATGTGTTATAAAGGGTCTAATTGTGGCCTATGTTATCTTGGTTGTAGATTTACGAGTTCAAGAAGTAGACGTTGGACGGTTAGATACACTTCAAGGTATGTTAAGCCTGTCTTTTCTTTCATTTTGGCATGATCCTATTATATGAGCGAACAAACGTGTAAGCGAGCTTCCATATTACTTTACTCTTAGAACCACTAGGAGTACCTCTGTCTTTGATGATCCTATACTCCGTATTATGATTGTTCCTTCTTTTCTTGGGTCTTGAGATTTCAAGTATTGATGATGTCAGCTCAAAAGATGTCTATCGGAGGTAGTACGACCTTATGTCACTCCGAGAGTCCTAGTTACTCATTACACTTATGCATTGCAATCATTACACATATGCATATTGACCCTTGACGTAAGACGTTATATACGCGTATATACTATGTATATGGGGTATGGGGAATGGGATAGGCGTTATATACATATTACCACCTGATCAGCTGGTGTACAGTGATGATGATGATGATGATATATGGATTGGGTTATACGTTCCTCGGCATTAATATATGATATATGGATTGGGCCGTACATTCTTCGGCACTAACATATGATATATCGATCGGGTCATATGTTCCTCAGCACTAATAGATAGATTATGACCTATGCATATCATGCGCCCTAAGAGGCACCTTCATGTTATACAAAGTTGTACAGATATTCCCAAATGTTCGATACTGAGATTTGCTTTCATGTTTCAGATGTCTTTCATGATCTTATATGCTTGTTGTTCTTATGCCTTACATACTCAGTACATTATCCGTACTGACTCCTTTATTGTTCGGGGGGCTGTGTTCATGCCCACTGGTTCAGGTAGACAGACAGGCGGTCTAGCTCAGTAGGACTTCTACTCAGCAGTAGTTGGTGCGCTCCACTTGTTCCGGAGCTGCAGTCTATTTTTGGTATGCCATCTTGATATGTATATGCATATATGGGTATAGCGGGGTCCTGTCCCATCCTTTCTACAGTTTTCTATTCCATTAAAGGTCTGTAGACAGTTGTATGTAGTTGGTACGTTATGTAGCCTTGTCGGTTCTCATTCTTTCCTTTGTACAGCATATGTAGCAGCCTGTTCGGCTTGCACTGTTCCTTTCAGTATATATATGCATAGATGGTTGATAGTTGTCGATGCATATCTCTGAGTGTTGTTCTTGTATGAGTTAGTATAATTCAGTTATGAGTCTTGAATAGGCCACCTCATCTTTCAGTGAGCTTCAAATACGAGCACAGGGGTGCTTGGTCAATAGAGGTCAGGCACTCGTCACGACTCATCAGTTTGGGTCGTGACAAAACTAGTCTACCAAGCATGCTAATAACAAAATAAGCACACTAACCACTAAGACTAAGGTTAATGCATAATTAAACCAAATAAGCACATAAACATAAACAAACTAAAGAAAAATAACTAAAAAGAATAACATTTAAAGATAACTGAAAAGAATAACATTTAACTTTTTCAAGTGCAGCCTCTAGTCGAGATTTGAATTGAAGCCTTATACTCCTCACCCTAACTCACCCACAAAGAAAGAAAACAAATTTTTAGACTTAAACCTAGTTAATTAAAGATTTCAGCAAAAACTGCTAAATCCCTATTTAAAAATCAGGTATTTTTGCTCTGATTTGAGACTTGTCCCGTGTGTCTATGTGATGAGAGTGGGGTTCTTTATATAGAACCCCAAAACCCTAATTTTTCAGTTGAAACCAATGTGGGACTTAGAGATTTTTAGGGATTTCTCTTTGAATCCCGCCCAAATCTCATGGAACCAATGAGAATCGACAATTTCAAACTAGATTGAGACAAAATTCATTAATGCTTGTCCTTGTATTGGATAGAAAAGCAATAGAGAGAGAAAAGAAGGGTTTTACCTCTTCTGTGGTAGTTTCACGGTGGAAACAGGTGAGAAAGGGTAAGAGCAATTAATGCTCTTACCCAAAATGGCTTATCATTGACTGGAAAAAGCAATGTTTGCCTGAAACGTTGCAATTTTTAGGCGAAAGAGACGAAAGAGAGAGAGGAAAAGGGGGCAGCTAGGGTTTTTCCAAACCTTTTGTGAACCAAATAAGACCTTATGAGGCCTATGTGTGCGTGATTGGGCCAGGTTTGGTCCTATTTGGACTGGGCCCGGTTAATTTAAAAAGGGTAGAAAAGAAATGGCCCAATGCAGTATACATATACACGTGTATACATGTATACATGTTTCAACAGAACTCCTCTTTTTCGGACCATTGGCGGGCATAATGAACCAACAAGTTGATCAAAATGCCCGTCGACTCAAGGGGCACGATATTCTCGTCCCTACGAGTCCACCTAACAGCAATCATACCAAATTCCCTTCCCCCAACCATAATTTCACAATTTTTTTTTTAATTTCAAGCATGGATTTCATTCAATCAAGTACATACCTTAAGTCATAATTTCTACCTTTAGCATTCAACATCACAGATATCACCCCATTCTCCCAGTTTAAACATACCCAACTTATTTCATTACCAACAAAGATAGCCTAGGTCCCATAATACAATTTTTCAATTAATTTAGGAATCTTAGGCATCTTCCACAGTCACTTTTCGAACATATAACAATACTACACCCAAGAAAGGGTCGAAATTCATGCATATACCTGATATAGACAGAAACTTTGAAGAAAACTTGACTAAAATTTGAAGAAAACTTAGGCAAGACAGAGAAATTAGGACAGAGGCTTTTGATTTTTAGTGGTTAATGAAGTTTTAGGGTTAGGGATTGTAATGGGAGTGATGTATGGATGAAATTATGGGGATTTATGGAGGGAGTTAAGAATTTGAAGAGATTGATCATGGGAGTATTTAATTGAAATGCCTCTGCCCGTTTTTTTATGCTTTAAAATCGCGACTATTTGCCCTTTATGTTTTGTTTTGTTTTTTTTTTTTTTTTTTTTTTTTTAAGTTTTTGGACGAATCGTCGACATGTCAACTGTTCGTCAAAGCGCAAATACGACAAAAAACTAAAGAATAGAGCTGACCTGTTGACGAGCACTTCGACGGCGTCGTCGAACGTGTCGACGGTCCGTCGACATGCTCATCGACTTACTTACCTGCAGATTAGCAGTTGCTAATTCTCAGAAGTTCAGCTCTGCATACCGTCATTGTACATTGACAATTCGTCGACATGTCGACGGCCCGTCTTTGTGCTCTGGTCTAACTTTCTTTGGTTTTCCGACTTTCAGTTCCTGGGCACTCAACACCTGTTAAACAATAAAAATAAAAAAAAAACTAAAACCTACGGAAACAAAATTGCAAAATTTTAAACTTGGGTTGACTCCCAAGAAACGCTTGATTTAACGTCGCAGCTCGATGGTGTTATCAATTTACTCTTGGTCGGGATTCACCGAGTTAGCATTCGCTCTAAGGTGCTTCAACCGATATCGGTCCACAATTCTATCTCCCGCAATCATACTATGGTAGAGCTTCACCCTCTGCCCGTTCACCTTAAATGTCTGAGTTCCGTCTTCGGACTTCAATTCAATAGCTCCCTGTGGCGAGACACTTACCACTTCAAAGGGACCTAACCACCGTGATTTCAATTTGCCCGGTAGTAGTTTCAATCTAGAATTAAACAGCAGGACAAGATCACCCTTGTAGGATTCCTGCTTCAGGATCTTTTTGTCATGGTATTGCTTCATCCTCTCTTTGTATAATGCTGCACTTTCATAGGCCTGATAGCGGAACTCATCCATCTCATTGAGTTGAAACAACCTGAGCTTGGTCGCTTCTTCCCAATTCATATTCAATTTCTTCAAGGCCCACATGGCTTTATGTTCGAGTTCAACTGGCAGGTGACATGCTTTTCCAAAGGCCAAGTCCCAATCGGAGTCTTGAAGGCAGTCCAGTAGGCCCATAGAGCATCATCGAGCTTGCGGACCCAATCAGTTCTGTTTGCATTCACCGTCTTTGCTAAAATTCTTTTTATCTCCCGATTAGAGACTTCAACTTTCCTGCTTGTCTGAGGATGATACGGGGTTACCACCTTATGCTTGACTCCATATTTCTCCATCAATCCCGCAAAGGCTTTATTGCAAAAGTGAGAACCACCATCACTGATTATTGCCCTTGGGGTACCAAAACGAGTAAATATGTTCTTTTTCAAGAATTCCATGACACTCTTGGCTTCATCATTAGGTAAAGCAACCGCTTTTACCCTTTTAGAGACATAATCAACAGCCACCAAGATGTATTTCATGCCATAAGAGCTTACAAAGGGACCCATAAAATCAATTCCCCAAACATCAAACACTTCAACCTCCATTACAAAGTTCATAGGCATCTCTTGACTCCTACCAATATTCCCTTTCCTTTGGCACTGATCACAAAAACACACCATCAGATTAGCATCATGAAAGAGAGTGGGCCAATAATAACCACATTCGAGAACCTTTGCAGCAGTCGTCGTACCACTATGATGTCCCCCAACTGGAGAGTCGTGGCAAGCCTTCAAAATCTCCAATACCTCACTCTCTGGGACACAACGCCGAATAATGTTATCGGCGCAAGTTCTGAACAAGTACGGTTCATCCCAATAGTACTGACGAACATCCCACAAAAACTTCTTTTTCTAATACGATTTTATTTGATTATATTTGTATTTCATTACCAAATCATGGAGATACTTAAAATTGATAGTCTCCATGTGTTAGGCTCAAATGGTGATTGTGGTAAAGGAAGATGAAAACAGAGATCGCCAACACTTGGAGCCGTTTGGACGGAGAAATTTTTTCCTTTCTTCAATTTCTTTTCCAAAACATTGTTTGGTTATACATTTGACTGAGTTCTTGAAGATGAGTTTTTCAAGTTTGAAAAACTGAAAAACTGGTCAAGTGAAAAATCTTTTTCCACTCACAAAAATTCAACTTTTTTTTCAAGTGAAATGCATATCCAAAAATAACTTCAGCTTTAACTTCGATTTCGGTTAGAGTCAACAGTATGTGAAAAGAGCACAAAGGTTCCTAAAGATCTTGTTCTTAAATGATCCTTCATTCAAGAAGAAGAAGAAGTAGCAGTGAAACAAATTCCATTTCGGTTTTCTCTTTTTACTAGTCTTTCGGCACGTATATGCCGGGTTATGTATATACATATAATACCTTTACTTACTTTAATTTATAAAGTAAAAATACAAATTTTAAATCATGAGTTGAATAAAGAAAGAAGAACTCACGTTACTTTGCACATGTGTTGCACGTGTAAAAAAAAAATTTACATTTCTCTGCACGTGTGTTGCACGTGTAAATCAAATCATGTAATGCACAATTTTGTAAATTCTTTCAATATTATTAAAATAAAATTTCTGAGTAAATAATTTCAATTTTCTATGAATAATCAATGTGGATCTATCATACACTACTTTTGATAAAGCACAAAGAATGGGACAAAATAGATCAATAAACCAGTATGACAAGGACAAACAACCACACCTCAAATTAGCACACTAATTATTAAGTTCTCAGAGAGAAAAAATAAACAAAAAACAAAAGAAAAGAAATTTAAAAATAGGTGTTGGATAGTTAGCAAAATCGGCAAACCAAGGTGCCACCTGCATAGACACCGCCAACACTTGTTCATCCGGAAACGCATCTTCAATATCAAGTTCTTCTACTAGTACCCCAATTTCCTCAAGCCTAGAGAGATGATCTGCGACCTAATTTGCGGATCCCTTTCGATCTTTTACCTCAAAATCAAACTCTTGTAACAAAAGGACCGAACGAATCAGTTGCGGCTTAGCTTCCTTCTTTGCCATCAAATACCTCAATGCAGCATGGTCAGTGTACACCACAACCTTGGACCCCAGCAAATAGGACCGAAACTTCTCAAAAGCATATACTATCGCAAGCAGCTCTTGCTCAGTCACCGTGTAGTTCATCTGTGCCGCATTAAGTGTCCTACTAGCATAATAGATCGGGTGCATAATTTTATTGTGCCTCTGGCCAAGCACTGCACCTATCGTGAAACCACTAGCATTATACATCGAGTCAAAGGGCAAGGACCAATCAGGAGTAACAATAGCAGGAGCAGTAGTGAGGCACTCCCTTAATTCATCAAACGCCTTTCGACACTTGTCATCAAACACAAACTTAGCCTTTTTTTCAAGAAGATTGCACATCGGGTTAGCAATCTTGGAGAAATTCTTGATGAAGCGCCTGTAGAACCCAGCATGACCTAAGAAACTTCAGACACCTTTTACTGAGATTGGTGGAGGAAGTCTTGCAATCACATCTATCTTCGCTTGATCGACCTCAATTCCCTTTTCAGAGATTTTGTGACCTAGGACGATCCCTTCCTTCACCATAAAGTGGCACTTCTCCTAATTTAGCACGAGATTTTTCTCCTCACATCTTTTCAGCACTTGACCCAGATGGTCAAGACAATGATCAAACGAATCACCAATAACTTAGAAATCATCCATAAATACCTCCAAGAAATCCTCTACCATGTCAGAAAAGATCGACATCATGCACCTCTGAAAAGTGGCTGGTGCATTGCACAGCCCAAAGGGCATTCGGCTGAACGCAAACGTCCCATAGGGACAAGTAAAAGTCGTCTTCTCTTGATCTTCTAAGGCAATGTTGATCTGATTATATCCAGAGTATCCATCTAGGAAGAAATAGTAAGACCTTCCAGCCAGCCTATCCAGCATCTGATCAATGAAAGGCATGGGAAAATGGTCTTTACAAGTGGCAGTATTCAGCTTCCTATAGTCCATGCAAACACGTCATCCAGTAACTATACGAGTGGGAATCAACTCATTCTTTACATCAGGCACCACAGTGATACCTCCTTTCTTTGGTACACATTGAACAGGGCTTACCCACTGGCATGCTGCGACGCAATCGGATACACTACTGCATCTAACCATTTTATGATCTCCTTTTTCATAACCTCTTTCATGTTCTGGTTCAATCTCCGCTGATGCTCAACACTCGGCTTGCTGTCCTTCTCTAGCTGAATTTTATACTCACAAATACCAGAAGGAATACCCCAAATGTCTGCTATGGTCCAACCAATAGCACGTCTGTACTCGCGCAAAATCTCCACCAAAAGCTCAATCATTTCCTCAGCCAGTAATGCTGAAATAATCACTGGCAATGTCTTGTTCGGACCAAGGAACTCATACCTCAAGTGTACTGGGAGCTGCTTAAGCTCAAGCTTTGGTGGCTCAACAATAGAAGGCTTAGCTGGTGGAGTAGTTCTATTTGCAAGGTCAAGATCAAGCTTTCTTGGGTGGTAAGTGTAGGAACCTAGACCCTCAAGCGCGTTTATAGTTTCCACGTAGCCCTCCATATCACAAGCATCAAAGTTCATCAGAACCGCAGCGAGAGCTTCTTTCAGACTTTCTTCTTCCAGAGGGAGTCCTTTTGAGTTGCCTCCTCCTAGCCTTAATATTATTATTGCTTGCCATTCAACACACTTTTAAAGTACTGCTTTACTTTCATTACCTTTAGCCCCTTAAAAGCAATAGCTCTTTCTTAATATATTTTGCGTCTGCCACTATTTCGGGTTCTGAGTGTTCAAGCTCGGATTAGTTCGTGTTCGAGCAAAGATCTAAGATCCTGCACCCTAGTTCACTGCACCACAAAAAGGTCAGTGATTTTTCTTCCTTGTGATTCTGTGGTTTAAAACATGTTTATGACTCTGTCCATATTGTGAAAGTGTTGTTAGTTTCCTATTATGTTTAAGATATTCAGCATGCTTATTGTCGATCTTTGGGCCGTTTAATTCGGATTTGTCATTCTGTGTTCATTGCGTCATTAGGAATCATGAGTTAGTTTTCTTTTTTTTTTTTTTTTTTTATATATAGCTAAATATGTGTTGGAAATCATGTACAAGCATCCTATTTCCTTATTTGGTTGTAGTAAGCTGTTACTTAGTTTCCATTCATGGCTAATTTAGGATGTTTGTTTCCAAGCTTTGTTCAAGATTTACTTTTCTTCACAATTTGCATACCAATGTAGTTGGACTTAAAGACCCTATTTGTCTAGCGAGTAATATTTCTTTCGATTATGTCTAACTAATAGTTAAAGTAGTGATTTCATAGCCCTTTAAAACTTTTGTGTGTCAAAATATTTATGAGCAAAAAGTGTTTACTTTATGAAAGTGATATTCTTATCCATCATATTTTATTCTTATTTAGAAACCATGTTTAATGATATTAAATACCTCATAAGGAAAACAGATTGTGCCTAACATAATGCACGCTCATGTTAATATAAGTGACTATTGGCATTAATCTAAGGCGACATTAGAAAGAAGTGAAACATAATTTTGCTTGCTTATAGATTGAAATGGGAACAACATTGTATGATTCTTTTGGAGTGATGATCTCATTGTTTTAAATTTGTTTTGACTTCAAATATTGTACCTGATAGCAATCCTATTTACTTCTGTTGTGTTTGATGTTGTATATGTTATCTTGAGTCTCTGTTAAGCTACAAAATTAATACATCAGTGCTATTATTGTTTTTTTTTTTTTTTTTTTTTTTTTTTTGTGAGAACTTCATCTCTTCCTCTAATTTCTTTATTTCCTTCTTTTACATGTACACTTTGGAGCAAATAGAGTCTTAATTGAGGACTCTCTCAAAACGGAGTCTCAAGATGAGACTCGACATACCCGTTCATGGAGTCATCTCGTTCCGCAATTCTTAAATCACATCGGACAGGCGAAACTCGCTAGAGACCGCCTATGACTACTTTACTTTTCTCCTTTAGCGTTCACTCTGTTGATTTTCTTCTGGTTGTTTTTTCTTATCAGATTTGGGTTCATTTTGGTTTGACGTACTGCTAAACATAGTATATTAGTAAAATGCTAGTTAATTATCTAGGACATCTTGTTTAGTTAAATACCCAAATCAATAGTAGTCGAAATTGGATTTCCAAAATATTCATCCAGCCTTGTGAAAAGGTTTTAAACTGATTTATTTACTCCTATTTTCAGATACGCATAGATGTCCAACTTTAAGCTTTTGTTTCATCTATACTACTATATTGCGTAAGTATTCTTACATATGGTATTTACCTACTTACTAAATTTTGAAATATAAATTATTTTATGATGACTCTTTTCTTAAAATACTTTCAATATATTCTTTTCAGTTACATTTATGCTCAAAACAACATATTTCTTAATAAGTTTTAATCAACCTAGTTTGGCCGGTTAACCGTAGTTAACGGATCTTAAAGGATGCTTAATTCCTTCCCTTTAGGATAACTAAGAACTCTTACCTAGAATCACATTAGTTAAGCAGACTATTAATTGGAGTTAATTTTTAGCATTTACTTAGTTAAAATAGGTGTCCTAATTCACCTTTAAAAAATAATTAGGTGGCGACTCCTTAAGTTAAATAATTAGGAATCACCAATATGTTGTACTCTACTTTGACCCGGTTAAAATGGGGTATAACAAGAATCACCAATATGTTATACTTTGACGACGGTTAAAATAATATTTGAATCCACTGGGGATATTAGATTCTTAACCATAACAAACTTAGGTTAATAAATAATTTGTTGGATGTTTTGATTTTTTTTTTTATTGCTGCTTTAATTGTTTTTTTAGTGATTTTAATTATTGCTTTAATTATTTCCTTATGTGATTTTTTTTTAATAATATGTTACTGCTTTCTTTAACTGTCATTCCGTTCATATTTCCTCCACTTCTGAAAATTCACACTGTCACACGTACACGCGAGGTGTGTTTTGCGCACCCGCAAATTTCTTTCAAAATTCTAAATTTTAGGAGAGTTGGCATATGCGCGGGGTGTCCGAATTTCTGTGTGACCACGTAGCCTTCTCACCCAAGCAGTCCACTCGGGAACCTTGAGTCTAGTCAACCAAATTTTAGAAAAACCTAGGATAGAGCTAAAACAACACCTTTTTCCTAAGGGCACGCATATTAAATTTAGGAGGCTTAATATCCTTGGTATATTAAGTCCATTAGTCAACCTTATCCGACTGTCCAAGTGGGTTCACGACTCCAGGTGATGCTTATCATATTATGTGTGAATTATTTGAAGGCTGATTGTGCCAAATATGGACCATTGTTCTAAATTAATTAAACTTTAGGAGGGTGGGGTTGACTAACCTTTTGTAATGCAGATAGTCATGGAGATTGCAAGCTTTGGTAAAAAAAAAAAAAAAAATTGCCTTGGCACACATTATCAATGGAGAAGAAGTTTGGACGTGACGAAGAAGTGCACTTAGCTTACGTTGATTAGGAGATATTTTTATTGTATTTCGATTGGCATGTAATAAAACTTGGATTTATTCTTGTACTTCATTTTGGGAATAGACTCGTTTAATTAATTAAAGAGCAATGAGATGACATATAATGGCATATTCATCTTTCAAATACACGCTAGGCCTACCTCTGGCATAAAGAGGTCCCTTGCATATTAGGACACGTTATTGTTATTTAATATGCTTGTGTTACAAACTTTTTAAGTCGTTTGTTTCCTTACTTGAATTTATTTGCAATATGCTCTTACTTGAATTTATTTGTGATATGCTTTTAATTGATATTCACTAACATTATCTTTGTTTCCCTTACTTTAAGAAGAAAAAAAAAATTGCATTCATATTTACTCATCTCTTTATTTTGAATGCATATTGTCTTTCATTTTTTGAAATAAAATGATAACCAAATTATTCCGCGCTTAGCGTACTTTAGCGACTCTAGAGCACCTTTAAAATCGTTCACATTCCTAGTGCCTATCCCTCCATTTTTCGAGCATGATTCCCTATTTTTACAAGGTAGGATGTTTTCTTCGACAGATTTCTAATCGTCAGAAGTCTTAGTCATTAAAATTTCTTGATTTTTGCATCCATGAACTAGCCTTTAAGAATTCTATATTGCCAACTTATTTGCTCTTATAATGGGCATAAGATGTACCCGTCTTTCTTTCCTTAACTAATCCCATGTGTTTTTGCAAAATTAGTAAATAAATTTGCCATGCGTCAAATTTCTAATTCAAGAGCGTCAAGCAGAACATTCGGCCTCTTAGTTCCATGCCTCGTAGAATCTATTCAGCACTCGATCTATGTCATAAATTTTTTTTTTACTTACTCTCAAATCCTTTCATTTTTCACTACTTGTCGCTTGTTAAATTGGTAGATGTCCAAATTTATTTTGCACAATCTATCAAATGGCACTTGTTGATATTTGTTCAATTTTGCCGTCAAGAACGACTTTCCAAGTCTTCACTCATTCAATTGCGTCATTCTTATTTTGGGTCTTCTAGATTTATCTTCGCGTATCCATTAATTTCAAGTTTTGGCATGCAAGTAGAGGGACGATCTCATAGGTTTTCCGTCTTTGACATTTTACAACCCGCTAATGCTAAAATAAATTTTAAAGCCATTCGCCACTCTTGGTAATATTTTCGTGCGCTCGATTAACCCTAATTTTCTTATCAATTATCTTATCCGGAGCTTGTCTTTTATCTATCGGAACAAACAAAAAAGTTTCCCAATTCATAACTCTTCTTCAACCTCTTCTGAAACGTATCCTTTATGAAACTCGATCCGTCGGTTTCTTAGGCACGCATACTCTAGTCTTACCAAATATTTCATTTCCCGTCCAAAGGTTGACTTAAGCTGAACACCGAAGGCAACACAAGCCTGGATGTCGCACCGATGCCAAGTCATAATTAAGCAGTTTATCCGCAATTTGCTAGTCATGTTCCTCTTCAAAGCCAACCAATTATTGGACCAAGAGTTATTGTGCCAAATTTATCCTTCCGCTGATATAGCCGAACAGATCACCAAGAATGGTCTCATTAAGAGAAAATTGCTGAGTGTATGATAGGCCTTTAAAGAATGACATGAAGTAGGATAGTTTTGGTTAGCATCTTTTGGGAACAATTTTGTACTTTTGTAAGCTTAAATAATCAATATTTTGTATGTTTTTGTTATATATATATCCCTATTTATGTAAGGTGAACTACGCTTGACCTGAATCCTCGGCGGATACGTAGGAAGCCCACATAGGGATTCGGTCATATTAGAGTAGAAATTTTAATTTCCCATTTGCATGTAACCGGAACTACGTTTGACCTGATTTCCTATCGGATACAGGATACGTAGGCAACCTATATAAGGCCCGGTCTTATTTATTATAAAATTTTAATATTCTCCCAAAGAAGGAGTAGGAAACTGGGGCAAATTTTTGGCATGCAGTCAAGACATCTTGATCAGAAACGTCCTAAAGACTAGGGCAAAAAATTTGGAATACGCCGGAGTTGGCAAAGGATAAGAATCAAGTCAGAGCCAAGCTTTGGTGTTCGACATATGTCAGCCTTTCGACATAAGTCAACCTTTCTTCAAACTGCATATTATACGACAATGTAGTTTTCTTGCCTTTCGTTAATTCTCTAGATCCAGAGCCTACTAGCCAATAAGTCGTTCTCCTCCACTCGTGCTAATACTTAGGTCATCTCTTCTAGTCCAGAGCTCCTACTTAACTAGATCACGAACTAATTAATTTATCACATACTATATTATTTTGTGCATTTACTTCAAATGCATATTCTCACGCACTAACACTTTATTTTGTCGTTTAGTTTTATTGCATTCTTTAGAGGTTGCCTAGCATTGAACATTGTTTGGCTGCGAATCTGCATTAAGGACGAGTCTAAAATGGCAGACAAATTTGAAGGTTTCAACACTAGTATGGGATTGGTGCAAGCACAGAATGATGACAACAAGAAAAATGTGGTTCGAAGAAACATTTTAGTCAATTTGGGAAATACCTTCAGCCTCCTTCCTAACGCAACCTCAGCTTCCAGCTCAACCCGAAACATTTCCTTAACCATATCTCCCAACCCAACTCCTACTTTTGCTATTGTTCCACAAATGCCATCAACCTACACTCCCAATCAAATAATGATAATTCCTACTCCTCAACTCTCCATATCCGCAACTCCATTTAAGGAAAATAATCAACATGAACTAGCAATATGCCCATATACAAGACCTAGAAAGGAAATCAAGTCAATTTGCCATGACGATTTGGGAAAAGAGCTCCACAATTTGAGGAGAGCCATTGATGAAGAGTTACGCTCAAGAAATTACCATAGTTTGAAATATGAAGATTTGTGTGTGCATCCAAATATTGAGCTTCCGCAAGGGTATAAGGTACCTAAGTTTAACACTTTCAATGGGGAGGGAGATCCTGTCGCTCATTCAAAAGACTATTACAGCAGATTAATCGGTATTGGACATAATGAAGCCGTGCGAATGAGATTGTTCATTCAAATTTTATCAGGATCAGCACTCTCTTGGTACACCAAACAAGATTTTAGCAAATGGCATACGTGGGAAGATATGGCCCGCGAATTTATAAAGCAATTCGAGTTCAACAATGGAGGCGATCCGCACATAGCCGATTTGCTCAAAGTAAAGAAAATGCCGCATGAGTCTTTCCAAGAATATGCCATACAATGGAGGTTAGAAGCTTCAAAAATACATCCTCCATTACCCGAGAGGGAATTGATCTCAACCTTCATCCAAATTCAGGAAGATTTATATTATGATAAGTTGCTCGGAGCTTATGCACGCAACTTCTCTGATTTGATAAGGATTGGTAAAGAACTAGAAAGTGGAATTCAAGGAGGAAGAATTATAGATAGCTCAGTAACACAAACCATTCACCAATCCTTCCAAGCGAAGATGCCAGGAAATTTGCAAAGCGAAATGAAGGACAACAAATTCACTTCCATGACTATGCATCAAGCCTAATGCCAACAAAGTCACCAAATTTTGCAATCTTATGCCACTATGCAGCGTCCTCGCTAGCAAAAATTGCAATAGGGTTGCCAACAAGGGTTTCACCAGGCACAATCTAGCTCTCGACAACAGAAGAACATGAAATCTTTCTCCTTCACCCCTCTTGATGAGCCATTGTCAAATATACTTGAGAGATTAAGTGCTAAGGGCATTCTACAACCCAAAAAGGGATTCATACCTAAGCATCCACCGTCAAACTTTGATTTATCTAAGAGTTGTGCTTACCACTCAAACATTCAAGGCATGACACTGAAGAATGTCTAGCGTTGAGATTCAAGATTCAGAGTATGATTGAAAATGGCAAGATAAAGCTGCAACAAGAGCCTCCAACCGGCAATGATAATATCGCAAACACAAATGCAATTATTGTTAAGGGAGATCCATCAAAATTGGCACTAAGGCCTTTGAAGAGAAAGCGTGCAACAACTCAAGAGGGGCTAACTAAGAAGACATCTCGCAACTTGAGAAAATCATTCTTCACGTGCCCACCTTTATGAGTAGCTACTATTTTGTAATCTTTTGTAATGAACTACATTCGACCTGATTCCTGTTAGTAGCGGGATACGTAGGCGCCCATATTGGGTTTGGTCTCAATAAATAAAAATCTCAATTCCCCCCATAGCCAAAACTGGGTAAATTTTGTAGACGGCCTATCATTATTCAGAAAAAGCAAAAGTTGAAATCACAAGCCATATTCGCATAATCGTCATTTCCGCAATGCCATAGCAATGAGAAGCGCAGATTCAAAGCCAAAGATTCAATGTTCAATGCAAGGCAACTACTTTCTTTTATACTAACAAATTTTGTTTGAGTAATGCAGGGTCGAGTTTAGCTATTCTTGAATGATAATGCACGCTGCACCAAAACTCATTATCAAAAAAGACATCACAAGATTCGTAAAGTAAAGGATGATGAAAATCAACACGAATTTCAAAATTCACAATTTTCTTTGAGTGCAGCAATTTTATTCATTGAAATATTTCAGCAAGGTGGAATATCCCCAAGTTATTAGCACCGCACCATGAATGTACACTATTACAAAGGCACCACGCTTGGATCTTAATATTGCCTTATAAATATTCGCTATTTGAAGGCACCGCATCAAGCTCTCTACACCGCACCAAGATTATTATTCGTAAGTATGCACCATATTTTGGGTCTGTCCACCCTAAAATAGGACAAGGGCTCGTCCACCCTAAAATAGGACATATAGGGTTTGTCCACCCTAAAATAGGACATATAGGGTTAGTCCACCCTAAAATAGGACATATTGGGTCCGTCCACACTTAAACAGAACACGTTGGGTTCTTCCACCCTCAAATAGGATATATTGGGTTCGTCCACCCTAAAATAGGATATATCGGGCTCTTCCACCCTCAAGTAGGATATATTGGGTTCGTCCACCCTAAAATAGGATATATTGGGTTCTTCCAACCTAAAATAGGATATATTGGGTTCGTCCACCCCAAAAATAGGATATATTGGGTTTTTTTTTCACCCTAAAATAGGATATATTGGGTTAATCCACCCTTAAATAGGATATATTGGGTTAATCCACCCTCAAATAGGAAATTTCGGGTCGTCTACCCTCAAACAAGGCATTTGGATTTATCCACCTTAAAATAGAACGTAATGTTATTGGGACTGTCCACCCTATAATAGGGCTTAATTAATTTATTTTGGTTTGTCCACCTTATAATAGGACTTAATTATTTTATTTTGGGCTTGTCCGCCTTAAAAGTGGACATATTAAGTTTTACAAGGCACACGGATTTTGCACTTACATTAATTTCATCTTAAATATTTTTGCATTAATCTCGCAGCTGCACTAGTTTTCATCTCAAATAATCTAGCAATAATTATATCTATAAGTGATTTCACATTAATTTCTTCGCTTGCACCAATTTTATCGCTTTCATTCTATCTTAATGCTTTCATTTATTGCTAATGGTTGTACCTTAGATCTTTGCAGCAGATTTAGCAAGTAGCATCGCACAACGTGGAACTTTATCGAATGCAGTGAACTGGAGCAATTTGTTGGAAAGGATAATCAGACTTCCCAACAAAGGTCAAGGGTCTACCTCAAATTTCGCTCTGTCATTCAGCTTACATCCATAACCCGATCATTGAGTTCACACGTATTCATATTCCAAAGTTCTCAAGATCGATATATTTCCTCAATCATAATGCCCAGTGTCATCATAATTCGACACTGGGGCAATATTTTTAAAAGATTTGCACCAGTCATGATTCCTTATTCATAGGTGTCGTAGCTATTCCAGAACTACACGCGGCCTGATTCTCGTGCAACCCGAGATATGTAGACAATTCAGAGACCAGAGTTCGGCCACAATCTTTTCAAAATTTTCTTTGTCCCCATACCTTTCTTAATCTTTGCTTCAGCTCTGATGGTCGGGACAAAATCGACTACGACGTCAACTTCTTTGCCCGAAAACTCTTTCATCGTCTCCGGTCCAAGAGGGGCAAGCTGTTGACACCCAATTTTGACCCTCATTTCTTCCGATTTATTTCTTCGAGCTTCTAAACTGGAAATAAATCAAATGCCTTGGCTTTTTACCATTTTTACTAGTTACTATCGCTATTATTGTTGTTATTACTACTACTACTACTACCACCACCACCACCATCGGTATTACTATTACTATTATCACTGTCATTTTACTATAATTACCGTGGTTGCCACTATTATTATTATTATTATTATTATTATTATTATTATTATTATTATTATTATTATTATTATTATTATTATTATTATTATTTTCTTTCTTTTTCATTTTTATGATCTTTAAGGCTTCTCATGTTCATTGACTTAATCAAGTAGTAATACTATTCTAGTTTTACACTTTATAAGCAGCTACTATGATATTTTTACTATAGCATTTTTATTTCACTAAACTTCAGAATATCTTATGATTTATTTAAGTGCTAGCAACTATAATATTTTAAGGTATATTAAACAATCAAATTACTTAATGTTAATATTACGTGGTATTATATAATATGGCCAAAAGAATATATTTTTATCCAATTAGAAACTTTAAGAAATTTAAAGAAGAAGGGAGAAAGGCCAATGCCTTCAGCTAACCTAAAAGCCCAAAAAATAGCAACCCAAACTTAACATATTCAAGTCACTCCAATAGGGTCCAACAACCCAATTCTGCCAGCCCAACAAAAAGGCCCACCCATCAGCCCCTTTAGGACTATTTCAGAATCCAAACACCTAACCCTACTTCTCTAATCTTTTCTTTTTGTTGTAAATCTCCATCGTAGCAGGTTCATTTTTATTTCTTCCCATTTTAGTGAAGATTCTTAGCCTTAACAGCTTTGGCCAGGTAAAAGTACACATCCTATTTCAGTGAAAAATCCCTATGTTAGCATTAGGCATTTTGATCTCTCACCAATTCGAGATAATTTTCTGCTCTCCTTTTTTTCTGTATCTGCCATGGATTCCACCTCCAAGGTTCAAATCTGAACGGTCTTTGACCCATTTCAAAATTCTAATCTCTCAAATTCCCGCCCAATAAAACCTAGCTATTTCTTCTTCCTATAAATACTTGCTTCAAGTCCATTTTTCGGAGGGAGTTCTTTTGAGTTGCCTCCTCCTAGCCTTAATATTATTATTGCTTGCCATTCAACACACTTTTAAAGTACTGCTTTACTTTCATTACCTTTAGCCCCTTAAAAGCAATAGCTCTTTCTTAATATCTTTTGCGTCTGCCACTATTTCGGGTTCTGAGTGTTCAAGCTCGGATTTGTTCGTGTTCGAGCGTAGATCTAAGATCCCGCACCCTAGCTCACTACACCACAAAAAGGTCAGTGATTTTTCTTCCTTGTGATTCTGTGGTTTAAAACATGTTTATGACTCTGTCCATATTGTGAAAGTGTTGTTAGTTTCCTATTATGTTTAAGATATTCAGCATGCTTATTGTCGATCTTTGGGCCGTTTAATTCGAATTTGTCATTCTGTGTTCATTGCGTCGTTAGGAATCATGAGTTAGTTTTTATTTTATTTTTTATTTTTATATAGCTAAATATGTGTTGGAAATCATGTGCAAGTATCCTATTTCCTTATTTGGTTGTAGTAAGCTGTTACTTAGTTTCCATTCATGGCTAATTTAGGATGTTTGTTTCCAAGCTTTGTTCAAGATTTACTTTTCTTCACAATTTTCATACCAATGTAGTTGGACTTAAAGACCCTATTTGTCTCGTGAGTAATATTTCCTTCAGTTATGTCTAACTAATAGTTAAAGTAGTGAGCTGCGCCCTTTAAAACTTTTTGTGTGTCAAAATATTTAACAGAGCAAAAAGTGTTTACTTTATGAAAGTGATATTCTTATCCTTCATATTTTACTCTTATTTAGAAACCATGTTTAATGATATTAAATACCTCATAAGGAAAATAGATTGTGCCAAACATAATGCATGCTCATGTTAATATAAGTGACTATTGGCATTAATCTAAGGTGACATTAGAAAGAAGTGAAACATAATTTTGCCTGCTCATAGATTGAAATGGGAACAACATTGTATGATTCTTTTGAAGTGATGATCTCATTGTTTTAAATTTGTTTAGACTTCAAATATTGTACCTGATAACAATCCTATTTACTTCTGTTGTGTTTGATGTTGTATATGTTATCTTGAATCTCTGTTAAGCCACAAAATTAATACATCAGTGCTATTATTGTTTTATGTATCTTATTCTTTTTTTTTTCTTTTTTTTCTTTTTTTGTGAGAACTACATCTCTTCCTCTAATTTCTTTATTTCCTTCTTTTACATGTACACTTTGGAGCAAATGGAGTCTTAATTGAGAACTCTCTCAAAACGGAGTCTCAAGATGAGACTCGACATACCCGTTCATGGAGTCATCTCGTTCCGCAATTCTTAAATCACATCGGACAGGCGAAACTCACTGGAGACCGCCTATGACTATTTTTCTTTTCTCTTTTAGCGTTCACTCTGTTGATTTTCTTCTGGTTGTTTTTGCTTATCAGATTTGGCTTCATTTTGGTTTGACGTCTTTAATGAACATAGTATATTAGTAAAATGCTAGTTAATTATCTAAGACATCTTGTTTAGTTAAATACCCAAATCAATAGTAGTCGAAATTGGATTTCCAAAATACTCATCCAGCCTTGTGAAAAGGTTTTAAACTGTTTTATTTACTCCTATGTTCAGATACGCATAGATGTCCAACTTTAAGCTTTTGTTTCATCTATACTACTATATTGCGTAAGTATTCTTACATATGGTATTTACCTACTTACTAAATTTTGAAATATAAATTATTTTATGATGACTCTTTTCTTAAAATACTTTCAATATATTCTTTCAGTCACATTTATGCTCAAAACAACATATTTCTTAAGAATTTTTAATCAACCTAGTTTGGCCAGTTAACCGTAGTTAACGGATCTTAAAGGATGCTTAACTCCTTCCCTTTAGGATAACAAAGAACTCTTACCTAGAATCACATTAGTTAAGCAGACCATTAATTGGAGTTAATTTTTAGCATTTACTTAGTTAAAATAGGTGTCCTAATTCACCTTTAAAAAATAATTAGGTGGCGACTCCTTAAGTTAAATAATTAGGAATCACCAATTTGTTGTATTCTACTTTGACCCGGTTAAAATGGGGTATAACAGTGTCCCCGTCAGATAAAGTGTATGATCATGGGTATTGATCTTGATATACTTCTAATTAATTTGTTTGTATGGATGCACTTAACCTCTATGTGAATCTGAACTATTTCCCAATAAGAAAAGATTATTTCTTTCTATGCTTTTTCCAATGATAAGAAAGTATGCATGAAGAACGGTTAATTTTGCCAAGTAAATTCCTCTTATTCCTAAGTGAATTTATTAAACAAGGTTTAAAGCCCTAAGTTCTTGTTATTTGTTCTTACCTAACCCTAGCTATTTTCCCAAATAAACTAAAGTTTATGGTGTCAGCTAATGTTTGCAACCACTAACTATATAATGAAAACGAAGAACAAATAAACCCTAACAATCCATTATGCGTATATCTTTCATGATCCCCAATCACAACACACTCATCCTTGGGTTGACAACCTTAGTAAAGGTGTTTAGCTACTCATGGCAACAAGAAAACAATAAAAGATTGAAGATTGCATAATTGAATTTTTGTATTGAACTTACGAATAAAACTTGAAAGTAATGCATGTAATTGTTTGGAAATCTTCAAAAGCAATAACAACTCAAAAGTAATTACTACAAGTCTAAAACTCCAGATGTCTGAAAAATAAAACCTAAACAAGTATTTATACAAGTCAAACTCGGAATAATCAATCCCAGTCCTGTTCCAGCTCGGCTTGCACTTCGACCGGTCGTCTTTGCACTTCGACGGTCGTCGACATGTTCGACGACCATAATGACGATCTGAGTCTTCTTTTTCACTCTGCAAGAACTCTATCATCGAAGCACTTCGATGGACCGTCGATCATGTCGACGGTGCAAGTCGACGATCTCATGACGACCTGATGATTTTTCACTTTGCAGGAACTTATCGATGAGGCAAATCGACGGACCGTCGAGCATGTTGACAGTCCGTCCTTATGCTTATCAGAACAGATTGCTTACTTTCCTCGTTTTTTCGCTTTCTGAGCATTCTAACTTCGAAATACCTGCACAACACACAAAACACATCAAACTAACACAAACTTGCTCGAAAACACGTAAAACTTAGAGTTAAAAAGCATTAGATGTGCCAAAATCCCGGCACATCAGGCAGCACCTCCCCTGTTTATACTATATCCCATAGACCACAAAGGGTCATCAAATAACCCAACAACACAGTACAAATCAATATAAGCTTTCCAATTACTTCAAACAACCATATTGAGCGGCAAGCTCGATTTACGAATAACGAAACATTATTTGAATTCAATTCTTGTTTCATAAATCTGTTTGCACTACTTGTGACATTATACTTAGGCTTACCATATCATTCACAACTCAAAACATCCAAAAATAAAACATTCACAATAGTCTACACTCCTACACTTCAACCTTCACTTCCAATTCATAGTTTTTACATGTTTTCTTCTTCAGTTCACTTAATTAATACATGAATAATTTTAACAATAGAAGCCACAACATATTCATGTTATATTCCATAATTTCCATCCATGACAAATCATATTTATCACCTCAAAACAGCCCAACAAAACAGCAGCCATATCTTAGGCTATTCCAATGCTATCTTGCACAGTAGATACAACCTGAAATCCAAACTTGATTCTGCTGACATCCACCCTTGTTCACTTCACCACATCCTAGAGGTGGCGTTCTTTACGTTAGCTAGCTTTTGGTGTTGGATTTGGTTATGAACCCTTGGATTTCGCCTTGAACTCTTTAGGAATCTATTTAAAGGTCTTAGGAGAGTATTTGGGTGAAGTTTGGTAGAAAAATGATGAAAGATAAGCCGCCAAATGTTTATAAAATAAGACAAGGTCGGCCACCGCCTAAGTGGGTTCCCAGCGAGGCTGACTGTGCAGTCTCTCAAAAACGCAAATATCTCTCTATTCCGACGTCGTATGGATGAACGGTTTAATTCATTGGAAAATAGAATCGTAGACCTTGAATTTGAAAGGTGGAACATCCCGTAAATCCAAGTATATTGGGAGAAAAGCTCAGTGACATTAGACCCAAATTTCAGCAAAATTTATGAACGTAACTTGCAATACTTTTTGCCGACTTTTATTTTACAACTTGCTTGACTTCAAAACTTAACATACGAATATTATATGGTTCAATTACCTTAAAATACGACTTCTGTATAATATTAAGCACTCCTAGTTTTACCTCAAAAGTACAGGTTATAATATCTTTGATTCGTATAACCCTGAAACCTTATGGTACATGCTTAACATTTGTTAAAAGTATTCCTTAACCTTATAGGAGTTCCATGACCTCTCTGGGCTTATGTTAGTTTACTTACGACCCAAACGACCCAACAATTTTATGAGGTGTAACACGTGCCCCGGGGCAGGGGGTACTAAAAACGCTCCGGGGCGTAAATGAAAGGTGTAGATCCATAGGGCGTATGCCCTAGAATTCAGGGCGTAAAGGTGTACGCCTGGGCGTTAAATTTTATTTTTATTGTTTTAAAAGTAGTAAATTATGATTTTTATTATTGGTATAATGATAGTTATACAACTTTATGTTATCATGTTTTCATGTTGTACTGATTTTTCGTAAAATATATAAATAAAAAAAGCAACTTGCATAGAAAATAACACTGTTATAAATAGTTTTTTTTGGATGATTATGCCTGAAATTGCTATGATAGAGATTTCATAGCACTATGTTCCTGAAGCAACTTTATCCATTTGTTGTCATTGCTCTTACACTTTGTGCGCTTCTCCTTCTTTGGATATATAAATAAAAATCAGTGCAAATATTAGTTGAGGTCGGGAAATACTAATAGATCTAGAAATTGATGATGAAGTGAATAAGATTTCATTTTAAATATTATCTAGGCATTTTTCTCAAATAATATTTATAATAATTCTTTTTAAATTATTAGTGGTTTATTTGAATTCATTTGCAAAATTTTAATGAAACGTAAAATGCCTCACCTCGCACCCCCGCCTCTAATAACACTGGTGTGGACTGGATGCTCCAACTCGAACTTGAAAGCTTCGCAGTCTTTAATGTCATGCCTAGGTGCCCCAGAATGAAACAAGCAAATTTTCCTTTGACTTGGGCTACTAGGATAGGAATTCCAAGCGGTCTCAATTGGGCAGATCTTTCCAGTGCTTGCTAGCTTTTCAAAGATGCTCGCATATGACTCCTTGAAGATGGTGAAGTCTTAGCGCCAGATATGAGTGTTTAGCGTGATTCCTTCACTCGAAATGACTGTGTCATGGACCAACAAAGATTGTGGTCCCCACAATTTGTGGATCGTCTTGTCATCGATCAATCGTATGATCCTTGTCTTGAGGACCACGCATTCATCATCGGTATGCCCAGGTTGATTCTTATGTAATGGACACCTTTCGTGTGTGTAGATTGTAGCACAAGGTGGTAGCTTCTCATAACTTGAGCATGCGGCCCCTACGCTCTTCATTTTCTCATAGATTTCCCCGCATTGCACATGCTTTGGTGTGACCCGGTAGGGGCACGCATGGGCTATGAGAGCGATTTACCACCAAGTTGGTGATGGTGGACGAGTGAATTCTCAAGATATCTCATAACTATCAAATTTGGCCGCAGAGGATGCAATGATTGCCTCTTTAGATGGCCAGGTTTGTTCTTGCTCATAAGGCTCGGATTCCTCTTTGGGTCCTCACTCTTTTATTTGACCAGAAGTGGCACGTAGATTTGTACCATTCCCATGACCTTATTCGAGACCTTCTTGCGATAGCATTCCAGCTTAGTAGCCTCTTTGGCTGGGCTTCCAGCCAAGTCCAAGATTCGGTCGGCCTCTTTGATATTTTCCTTGACCAAATTGATTTTTCCCTCTAGCCTGCGGATCTTCCTACGAAGCGACTCTTCATTTTCTTCCCCGCTAACTTTGTTGACCACAGGGGTGGTGTCAATTTGGTTCTCTTGAACATCCATGATAGCAAGTCAAGCTTTAAAGAGGTGTAAATGGTTAGTCTTTAGTATATGGGGCCTTTGGCTATTTGGTATTTCTTTGTGTCTTTATTTGGGGTAGTGATCGGAATATAGGATCAATAAACCATTTAAACAAAATGCATGAAGCACATAAACACATAATCACACAATCAATAATTGCAATAAATTATGCTACTCGTGTTCTTAAGACCTTTTTAAACCAAGGCCCTTCTAATCGCTTTGAAACATAATTGTGCCATTTGTCTTAAACCATTGCCCTCATAAATCATGGTTTTCATTAATAATATTTTACCTAAAGGGGTTACAAAAGATGATAAAGTATAAAAGTAAAATCAGCAGAAGTGGCCTCCAGCAGCAGATGAAGAAGCTCTCTCAATCCTAGCTTTTTTGGCCCTTTGAAGGGTTGTCTGAATCCTCAGGTGAGTCGATGTCAACAAAGCATCCATCAAGAATCCTTTCTCTGTGAATGTCATGGGTGCGGTCTCATCCATCGCTTTCTTCATTCGATCATAGAGATCCTCCAAGAACTCATGTGTGAACCTCAACTCATGTGTCAAGCTAGCTATGATGGCTTGATCATGTTTGATCTTCTCCAAATATTTGGCATCACTATCATTAGCTTGACTTTGAGTCAAACAGGCTTTGATCTCTACCTTAGAGGACTTGTCTTGAACACAGTGATAAACGTTGGGTCCATGGGTGAAGATGCCTTGCAAATGTGCCCTCAACTAATCTTTGTGGTCCTCATCATACCCAGGATGAAACCTATCACGACCTAAAGTCTCGGGACCCCAAGTTATGCGATCATTCCACTCTCGGGTGATATCCCCAATATTTCAAATTTTAGCCTCCTCATAGTCAATCATATATCCACCCACATTCCCTACTTGGGGTATTATTTGGGTTCTACCTGGCAGGCGTATATGGGCGGATTCCTCAGATCCCCATAAGTGGTAAGAATGGGCATTTTCTACCTCTAATTACAACCTAGGCGGATATGAAATCGGGGAATATCCATTTATGTTGTCTTCTTTAAGCCTTGAGAAAATGAAGGCCCAACCCTGTTTAGTCTGATACCCAAAATTTGGATAGTAGGATTTGAGTCTATCCTTTCTATTTTGGTCGTTTAGATATTGGGGACCCTCGAATTTATTCAAATGTTTGATGATACATCATTGTAATAGCAAGTTTCACCCTTGGAAGTACTTATAGTGGTTTCGGCATAGGCTTAAGGCTCGGTACGTATCGGCAAGGATGATGGGGACCAAGTCAAAGTATTTGGTTTCTTCACTTGTGGTTATGCCATGAAAGATAACATGGGTGACGGAAATGATTCGTGTATCTATGGCTTAGTATCTATCTTTGGGAAATACCATGAGTTCTAATAGGGATATGGCAAAGGCAAATGGATTGGTAGCTTCCTAATCAGCAAAGGTTTAAAATTTTGTTGAATACTCCATGTATCGCTTTTTGGTTCCAAATCGGTTGTACAAATTTCAAAAGGCTAAGGTCGGACGAAAGATCCAATTGGCATGTTATAAGGATAGTAGTTTCAGGATTTGACCAGGGGTAGGCTTATGTGGGATTAAGAGGTTATGGTCGGGTCTTTTCCTCCTTCTTAGACAAGTTCCAACGTTGTCTATGCAATCCCAGATTTCCTTTAAAGTCGGGGTCATCTCTATGTCTCCGAACCTAAACACCATTCTATCATAGTCCCAATCATAGTCATCAATGAGGGTAGGTGTTCCAAAGAATTTGTGACTGTCTTTTGTTGTTCCTCGTTTAACCAACCCCACCAAATTTCCAGCATAGCTGGAGCCTTGAGGACCATGTCGAACTTTAGATTGGTCGGTATTTACAAAACAGAACACGGTAAATTCTCTCTCCCTCCCCCTCCCCCTCCCCCCAACCCCCCACCCCCCACCCCAAGGCAATGGTTTAGCACATAGGTACAAAATATGTTTCTAATTAGTACATAGTGGGATGCGGTGCCTTCGGGTCATAGACCCTCTTGACATAAGGTAGTCTCCTGATGGACTTAGATACGTCTCAAATATCCAAGCCCGTCTAGGTAAGCATAAGCTAGTCCGTTGGGATTTGGCTTCGCTCTATCCTAGGCAATACTAGAGTGGGCTTTTCGAATAACTGGGACTCAAGCGGACTACTCGAGGTGAACCGTTGTCAGCTGTTGGACAACCGTGTACCAACTCCGCCTTCAACGTGTTCCAAAGAAAAGTGTTTGATTTTTAGTTAAGGCTAGACCGCGAACCCGCATGTCCCTTTTAAAATTATGCAGTTTTTTGCCAGTGTTGGTGGAATTTATGATTGCATGCAATGACAGTTATATATACAAGAAAATAAACAAAAAAGAAAATAATCACAATAAATCACATTATATTGAAACCCTTACGGGTAGAACCTATTTAAAAATCTCCAACGGAGTCGCCATCTGTTACGGTTCACTTTTACGTGAGGCATAAAAGCTACCTCGAGGTTATGGACTCTATTGGATTTTATATTTTTCAGAGTTGCCACCTAATTTATAAAGGAAATTAGGAAAACCAAGTTAAAGGTTTTATTAGATAAGTCCTTTTAAACCATAGTTCGAGGTAAGGATTCTGGTGATCCCCTAGGAAAGGTTTTAAGCACCCTAACATTAAGGATCCGTAGAATACAGTTGACTTTGGAGCTTGAATGTCTGATTTATTATAATTATTTGCTAAAATGGTTTTCTTTCTTGTAAAACTTGTCAAGGCATATCATAAAATATTTTGGCAAAATTTCTCTTTATTTGAAGATGAAAAGAGTTGAATCTTTGAAGATGAAAAGAGTTGAATCTTTCTTTCAAAAATGTATATAAGGTCTTAAAGTTATTTCATTTTCGGGCCAAAACCCACTTAAAATTTCTCTTAAGAAGAGTTCAACTAAACTTGGTCCAATGTCATGCTTTAGTCCCTCATAATTTTTAGGCAAAAGCGCTTGGGACCCCCCTGAACTTGCAACTTTTTTATACAGTGCACACCTAAACTATGTGGAGGATTAAAAACCCCCCTGAACTTGCAACTTTATGCGTCACGTCCCCCTTAAGTGTCCACATGGCACAGAAAGTGACTTCAAATGTCCAATGGCGCGTGAGGGGGTCATTTTTTGTCCACATCAGACCCCCCAATGGTTAAAAACTTAAAATAACCATTTTCTTTTAGTATTTTCCTTCCCCGACGTCTCTCTCTCTATTCTCTTCCTATTTATACACCACAACCCCTTCTCCTCCACCATATATTAGAAATTTCAAGAATTCCTCCATTAAATTTCTTCTCTTTGCGATCCATTTTCTTCCTTTCCTTTAATTTTTGAACCAATGATTTATAATACTAGACTTGTTTGTGCATGTGGGTGTCCTCCAGTCACAAGAATTTCATGGTCAGATGACAATCCCGGACGTAGATTTCTCGGATGTACGCATTATGGGGTATGTAATATTCCTACTTATTAATCTTATTTGTATTAGTTAAATTTCTTAACATTGATTATGTTGTTTTTTATACAAATGCAGTCCCTATTCCGAACTCCTTGTAAGTATTTCAAGTGGTATGATCGGAGTTTCCAATTCAAGCAAATATTGTGATTTCGGGGTTGTTGAAGAAGACTAACAAGCAACAACGAAATTTGAAGTGGAGAAGGACATTGAAGATAGTCTTGTGCTTAAGTTTGATATGTAATGTGATAATGTACTTTATCCTAATTTCCCGCTGATTTAAGACTAAGTCTAAGTATGTCGGATGGGGGCACATTTTGGCTGACTTAAAGGAACATTTTGTGTAAATTTTGGTTAAGTTAGACGACGGGGATATATTTGACGGATGTAAGTGTATGTTTTCTTTGATTAAAGCAATATATGTGCTACTTCTAACATGTCTTGAATCAGTTGGTATTTTATCCGAGAATTACTACCAATAACAGTACATCAAACATTGTATTTCACAAAGAAATCAAACTGTAAAACACACACATTTACCCGTTGGCTACTACATAAATAGATGCATTTCATAGCAGCACCAAAGTGCCTAATTGTTTCATAAACATAACACCACCAAAGTGCTTAATTGTTTCAACCAAAAACAGTTGCATACACAACCACTTAAACAGCAGAAATTCACAACATAAAAAACACATAAGTTTAAGTTTTGTTCAACAACAACCACAAACACCTAAAATACCATTAGTCGAAGTTTAAGTAACATTCGGCGGCCACACATGAACTAAGAAGCTTTTTTGCGGGATGTTTTCCTTAGCTTTTGCCCTTGTATTTGCACTCTTAGAGGGAACTTTGTCTTAGCGGCTTTTGAGGGTGACTTAGCCTTGGCTTGTGCCCTTGTTTGAATCCAATGACTTTTGATCTAGTTTGAATGCGATGCACAGCACTTTGGACTCGAAGTTCTCTTTGAGTTACAGCTTGTTTGCCTTTCCACTCCTGCCCTTTGGTTGGTTGATAACCAATATCACCAGTCACATGTGCAGAACTCCTTACACCAGTATTGACCCTCCTTTTGCTTAGCAAACCTTGCTGCAACATAAAGAATACTTGGTTATTTTTTGGGCTCACTTTTGAAAACACAAGGCTAACAATTTAAGAAGACGACACTTACATTAATTGCAGTATATCCAGTTCCAGAAACAAATACACCTTGTCCCACAACCCTTGGCCTTTTGTAACCACTTCTTGCACCTGTTCCTCTACAGTGCCGGACTTGTTCCTTCGCCTCTCTTGCTATTACTTGCCCTTTCATATTGACCTCTACCTCTCTTAGTTCCATTAGAGAATTGTTGTGAGGTGCGGCACACTAGAATAGTACAAATCGGATTAAGCAATGTAAGTAGTATACGAAGGAATTTAAGTAATAAGAAATAGTAAGCAATGTAAGCAAGTATACCTGTGGTGTGGTTCTTGATTTTGTCTTAGCCATAAGATTCTTTGGACAACCGCTTTTGTTATGATTGGCTCCTCTGCAGATTGAACAAGTCATTGTTATCCCATACTTTGGCAACTTCCCTGATTTTCTCACTTCTCCAATCTTTTTTTTTCTGTTCTTAGTTGGTCTACCAGGCATCTTTCTCACTTTAGGTGGCTCAACAATTGGATTGGCCGTAAATGGCCACATTTTCATGTTTCAAAATTGGTGAATGAAGTTAGAATAAGCCTTCAAATATTTGTCTTTTACGTACCGGCTTGAAATTGCTTGTGATGCATCCATATTCAAATGGTTCATAAGCTGCAATAGCATGAGCACATGGGATCCCCTTCAATTCCCATGATGCAGGCTACACTTTTGTTGACCCAAATTCACAGTATGCCTATATGACCCTTCTAACACTTCAAACCCTTCATCACCATTCCAATCAATATTGTATTGCATTGATCTCTCTACATTGACATTGAACACCATCATTGCCATTGGAGATACATCATCCGTCCAGCTTTCAGCAAATGTTCTTGACTTAGGAATCCTGTTCATCACCTTAATTCTGATTTCTTCCAACATTGAAACAATAGTCTTGTGCCTTCGTCCCAAGATCCATGCATTGAAACTTTACTGCCATGTTATTATCCCATTTGTCACATTTGGAGAAAGTTTGGAAGTATGCTTTGCACCATCTCTCTTTGTTGTACTTGATAAGGTCCTCCACAATACCTCTACCCAACCTAGCTAGACCATCGAAGCTTATACTTAAAATCTGCTTCAAATGTTGCTCTAGCACAAGCCCGAATTTCTTCCTTCTCTCTATGCCTCTCCGGTTTGTGACCAATTTGCTAAGATATGTCTAAGCACCACATCCGTGCTCACATTTCGTAATATTTCTTCGGCGAGCGCTACAAGTCCCGTAGTTTCAAAACAAAGCATAATCTTTTGTTATTAGAGTTAGTCTAAAATAAAAACAAGAAAGAAATATTTGATTGTTTTGAGTTACCTTTTGCGTATGTCAGCTTTGAGAATAGTAATTTGGGAACCTCATCCTAAGTTCGGATCCTCTCTCAAAATCATTAAGAACCATCTCCAAGTATCCTTGTTCTCGACACCAACTACGCCCATGCTATTGGAAACATTTGATTGTTTCCATCCTTTACAATGACTACCAAAGCAATCGACCTTTACAAATCCACTTTCAAAAGCACCCATCCGGCCATACAACCTGCCCGTCTACGAATCCCTTTTTCATAGCATCAAAGCATATATAGAAAGAAAGAAATTGTTTGATGCCATTTTACGTATGTGTCAACTTAACAAGACAAGTGCTACCAGGATTTGTTTGAAGCAATACATCCCTGTAGTCTAAGATTCTGTTAAATTCAGCCACATGGTCCCCCATTACCTCTTGCAACACCATTTTCCTTGTCTTTAAACACACTGCCTTGCCAACATAAACACCTAACTCTTTTCTAACCCAATCTTGAATTTCCCACCCTTTGATACTAGGCTGTGACATAATCCTATCTTTCAAATACTTGGATAAAAATTTAGAATTACAGAGAAAATTTATGTTGGTTCTGGTGCAATTGTGCCTTGGGTTATATGTCTTGATTGTGAAATTTTCACTCCTCCCTTCTTTGCTAGCATACAATAACCATGGACAACTTCTTTTACACCTCACCCTTACTCACAGTAGGTTCATTCACAAACTTTTCTAACTCAACCCCTTTTTTTATTGCATATTTTGTTATTGCTTCTCTAAGTTCTTTAACACTTTCAAAAACCAAACCACATTGCCAAATTACAACCTCACAAGTTGGAACATAGACCACTCTATTACTCTTTTTTCTTCTACTTAACTCCCCTCCCTCAAGTTCATCATCAGAAACAGGACATAATTCAACATCATATTCAAAACTTTCACAATCAGAACTATCATAATATGGCTCATCTCCTGTCGGTTTACCATTAAAGTTTTTGTTACCTTTATCAATATCATCATACCCTTCATCCACTCCAACTTCACCTAGAAAACCTTTTGGCTTTTCCTTTTTCTTGTTCCTCCTATTTTCTTTGTTAAACTTCCTCAGATCTTGCTTCACAATCCTCAACTCCTCATGTACATCTGACCCATAATCAACAGACTGGTCAGACTCAGAATCATCATCATTGTTTACATTCTGTTCATCTTCAGCTGGTGCATCTTCTTCTAGAAAAGTAGGTGCATCTTCTTCTTGGACAATTGGTGCAGCCTCTTCTTCTTCAGAATCTGTCCAATCTATTGAAGAATAACCATCTTCAACCCCTTCATTAGCAACCCTTTCAATACTTGGAATAGTAGAAGAAGAAGGATTTAACCCTAGATCTTGAGAACCACCACAGGGAACAAAAAGGGAATCAGATTCCCTGTTGCCAGCCACAGGTGCATTAAAAGACTCATTTACTTGACTTAAATTTCCACCTACACTTGTAACTTGACTACTTTGCCCTCCAGTGGGACCCACATCCTCCATAATTGAGGCATCACACACATAAATGTCTATTGTGTCCCCATTATGTAAGAAGAGTGCAATGTCATAAATGTCCCTGTCTTTTTGCAATTCAACCAAATCACCCCCTTGAGATGGAGCTATATATTTTCCCTAACTTAGTTACCCCAAAAGACTTACAATAATCTACTATTTCGGGAATAGACATGTGATCTTCATCAACATTGAACACATGTTCGGTTTACCCCCAATGTAGATTGGCCCTATCTCACTAACCAACATACCCCCAACTTTGAACCTAAAATTAAGATACTTAGAAGCCATGTGTCAACCTATCAACAATGAATAATAACCAGAAAATTAAGACATAAACATACAAATAAATAACTAGTTTACAAACAGACATCAAATGTTCAATTAGACACAAACATACAACTATGCATCAATTATTTACAAAAAACCCCAATTTTTAACAATACTAAACATAATCTAATAATTAAGACTTTACAGAAATGCCCTAATTTTTGGAAGAAATTACAAGAAAAACCCTATGACCATGCATGCACAAAATTGAAAAATTTCAACACAATACAATCAATTTATAAGAACACAAACTCATTATCATCATAGTCGGAACACTAGATGAAACCCACAAATCAAAACCCTAATCGGAACACTAGATGAAACCCACGACTGAACCGTAAAGTAGTCGGAATAGTAAACAAAAACCCTACAAAGAAACATGCTTAAACACGATGAAAACAAACACAAAACACATTTTGACAGTGGATAATCACTTACCTTGTAAGAATTTCAACCAAAATGTTGAAAATCGAAGCAACAATTGAAGCAACAAAATAAAGAATCGATCGGAATCACTAAGAAGATCACAAAATAACCTAAAAGAGACCGGAATCACTTAGAAATTGCTCACTTACAAGTAAACCCTAACTCGATTTTTGGGGGAGAACATATATGGAGACAAACCATCGGTGAGGTTGAAATTTTGACGGATAAAGAGGTTTAAATCCCAATGTTTAGTTTAAAGTTAAAATAAATGGGTAACTTGGGTCGGGTTGTAATTATCTACGTGGATATCTACGTGGACAACCACATCAGCATTTTTTACACCGTGTACAGTGCGTGTTTACACGGCTGAGGGGTGTGGACACTTAAGGGGGTGTGGACACTTAAAGTTGCGAGTTCAGGGGGGTTTTTAATCCTCCGCATATTTTAGGTGTGCACTGTATAAAAAGTTACAAGTTCAGGGGGGTCCCAAGCGCTTTTGCCTAATTTTTATTGAAAAGTTTGAGTACAGTCAAACCTCTCTATAACAGCATCGTTGGGTCCGAAATTTTTAATTTGTTATAGAGAATGTACATTTATACACCTATAACAACATTACCATTTAAATAATATTTATTTGTTATAGGCAAAAAGATGCATAAAATCTAATTTTCATTTTTAATTGCCAAATTCTAAGCTTAATCACACTTTGTACAACGAAGGAAAATCATTTAATGATGAAAATATATATATATATATATATATATATATATATATATATATATATATATAAAATAATTTTTGTTGTAATAGTGTATAAAATGATTAAATATTTTGTCAAAATCTCTACACTTATTATTGGTAATCATAGATATTCTATTTTTTAAAGATGATTAATTATTATATTACCAAAAAAAGAAGATAGCTATTATATGGGGGGTAAGTTTATAAAGAGCGTACTGTTATAAAGTTAGTTGTTACTGTTATAGGTGAAATCTTTGTTATAAAGAAGCAAAATATAACAAAAAAAATCAGTTCCGAAAAAAATTAGCTGCTATAGAGAGGAGCTGTTATATGCGTGTGCCGTTATAGAGAGGTCTGACTGTATATCTCTTTTGCAAATGTGCCATGGGTTATACAAGCGTAAAAATGTTTTCTTTCAACGGGGAATAAAGGTATCCATTTTTAGTCATTTTGAAGGTCAAACATATACTACTTTTAAAACCCTTCTTCAAAATAAAGTTTAAGTGTATTTCCCTTGTTTGATTGACTTAAAGGTTGAGCTTGGCCCAAAAGATTTGGAAAAAAATTCTTAAGTCTTCACAGTTTTGAAATCCATTTTTATCTACAACACTTTGTAATTTTTCAGAAGATCAATTTGAGTTATGGCCTTTAGTTTTAAAGAAACCGCAGATTTTCCACTTTAAAACAGTCCAAATAGCTATTGTTTTTTGCCACTTTAACACTTATCTAACTGTTTTTGAAAGTAACCTATACACACAGATATATATATATATATATATATATATATATATATATATACACACACACACACACTATACTACTTCGTTCCATTTTTTTAAAAAAAGTTATCAAGTTAAGTTATTTGCCATTATTTCAAATATTGAACATGAACACTTTATCCTTCGTTAGATCCATTTTTGAAACTCCTTTAAAGGTTACATTCTAAACGATATACACCGTTTGTCTACAATGTCTAAGTTCGTAACCATTGGGGTTTCAATAAGTACGATCATTCTTTTTACAAACATATATATATATACAAAAATGAAAGAGGGAGTTAGGCGTTAGCCATTTTTATCCATGGTTGGGCCTTTCATTATTTTCAGACTCGATAGAAAAATGGATGTCAGCTCATGGCCCAACAGTAGCTCAAATCTAGCTTGAATGGCCCACGTCGCGGTAGATGTCATGCAAAGGGGAGGGGAAAGAGGAAAATACCGGTTAGAAGATATCTAAACTCATAAACTAATCATGATACAAACGCACATTTTTGCTTTGAGATACAGTCACACAATTTTATATGTATATATGCACCACTTATATCCTCTACACCTATATATATGCTTAACAGACGAAGCAAGCAGTAGTTCAGCCCAAAAAAAAAAAAAAAAAGCAAAGCCCAATCGATTTACAAGATAACAAACCCAACATGCAACATGTTATAGATAAATAAACAGTGCAGGCCCATTGACCAATTATAAGGTAATATTTAAAAGGACAGACCCCAAATCAGTTTCCACATGTGAGTAAAAGCGCGATATATCATGGGTATACACAATATACAACTCCAATATATACTGGAGTGTATATATATATATATATATAGAGAGAGAGAGAGAGAGAGAGAGCATATACAGTGTATACCTGGTATATTCCTTGTCACGACCCAAATTACCGATCGTGCGGGCACTTACCTTATTATCACCAGTAGGCGAACCCTTACCCGTTAACCCATTAATCACTAGCCAATTTATTTTCTTTAATCATTTATACTTAAAAAATCAATGAACATGCGAATGAATAATTAGTCTACCAAGTCATAAATAATAAATAATACAAGTGCGGAAGTCTAATTATTACATCCCCGGAATCTGAAAGTCATTGTACAAGGACTCTAAACCAACAACGTCTAAAGAATGAAGTATATCTCAAATATAATAACAAATAATGTCTAGAATGAAAGTAGACATCCGGAAAGAGAGATCTTCCGATGGCATGGCATGGATAGAAGCTCACCCTCGGATCTGATCAAGCTAACTGGCTTCAAGCTAGAGATGTGATCTGGATGGAATCTCTGGAACACAATCTGCACTAAAAAAGGGTGCAACAAGGTAGTATCAGTACAAACACTATATACTGGTAAGTATCATAGGCCGACTAAGATTAGTTCGGGCATATAAGTATTAAATCTACAAGATAAACAGATAGGCACTTGATACTCAAATTCAAGTCACAGAACATCCCATAACTGAGTCTCAACCTAAGATGAAGCTTCTAAACCACAAGTCTGTCAAGTCTCAATAATTTCACCTGATAATAACAAGTCCAAGTTCCGACCCTAGGTAGAATCACTAACCCACAATTTCACTCAGTCAATGATCATAGCTATATCATAATAGTCAATCAACAAACCATGCCAAAATGCGAACTAAACGAGCATATAATAATGCAGAATAAAATGTAATGATGTGCAATGCAAAATATGATGAAGTGCATGCAATGCACTGGCCAAATACATCACTCCTCAGTCACTCATCACACGTGTACACACATGCTTTGGTGTCTTTGCCCAATAGTCATGACCTGCAGGGGACCATGCTATCCATGTACCCTCGCTTCGAAATCTTACCTCGGATCATGAGCCTTTAACTTAGGCCACATCTCACCCCCTGTCAAAGGTGCCCAAAATCTAGGTCACATCCTCACCCTCTTTCAAATGCGCCTTTTCATATATATAAGTGATTATCAATTACCATGTATCAAATAGTATCACAAGTTCAACAAGAAGATTATATTAACTTCTTCACTAATTTCACATTACTTTTCCATCATGTATGAATGTATGAATGCATAAATGAGTGTAAACAGGGTAAAATGATGCAAACAGAATAATAATGAAGGTACAAGTCACAAAGCCCCAAGTCATATCAAGACTTAGATAAATCAGCTCAACCATAAAATGGATCATACCAACCATCTCAACCAACATAAGGGTCTATGTCCCTCTTTACTTCCCAACATAACACGTACAGCTCCCAACTAAGTCTTGTATCACCAAAGTGCTCTATTTTCTCATGTGTCATCATCAACACCAAGTTATAATCCAATATTAATATGCGTATGAATGAGAATGTATGCCATGCATGATATCGTTATCAACAATAAATCATAATCAAGATTTCATCTGAGTACTATCATAAGTATATATCACAATCCAAGTCTAAACTCATTATCCTTCCTTTCTCCGATGATATGTTTCACAATAAGAGAGAATTGAGTGCAACACGTATTACAACACAACAATTCAGGTGACAAGTCTAATCACAATAACAGGGCAACATGTCACCATCAACAACAATCAACCTAATAGAAATCCATCCTGAATCACCACAGTATGAATACAACTACACCTCATATTTCAGTACATAAAGTAATGGTGACGAGCCCACAAAATCAGAAGTCATACCAACTTAGCTAATACCAACCAATGAAGACCTAATCATGCTTTCTCCCATCAATTATACACAATACATACGTTTCGCTAATCAAAGTCTAACTAAAGTAAGCCGTAACCTACCTCGAATGCAGAACAGGAACCACGAACTATTCCACACTAGCCTTCTGTTTCCAAAGCGCCTCAGAACAGTCAAAGTCTAACAATATGATGCTAAGTCAGCAGCAAACCATGTATTTAAACAAGAACAACAATTTGGGGAAGAAGACCCACTTACTTCTACCTTTTTCAATGGATGAAACCATCTTTTAATGGTGAATTTATCATAACTTCTATCTCTACAATCATTAACCTTGAATTCATGGGTTTTTAATCAATTTTACCCTTTCAAACAGATTTTAGGATAAAGTTTCTAATTTTATTAGAACCCTAAGTCTCAACATGTTATTTCAACCATAAAAAATCACATTCCCTTCCTAGAAAGTGATAATCTATGCTCCTAGATGATTAATCAGCAACAAAATCAATAACCCATCAATTATTTAAAGGTTTACTAATTCTAGAGTTCTAGGATTTTCACCCACCATTGATGGACCTTGAAGAAGAAAGGAACTTGAAGAAAAAAGGAAAAAAGGAAAACATAAAGGTGGGGACTTACCCTCTCAGATGCTTTCACCAATGAATGGAATGAAGTTTGCCACTTTCTCTCTTGAAAACTGACTTTGGGGTCTTGTGGGTAATGGTTCGAAGTTGGAATATAAAAATAGGGTTTTCTACCCCCGTCGGTTGTTGTGGCGGTCACCATGTCCGCTGCGGCAGTCCCGCTACGGGGGCCTTGAGTTCGCTACAGCGAACCTGCTGGAACATTCCGCACAAAAATGGTCATAACTTCCTCATACATAGGCGAAACGCGACGATTATTTTTACTATAGCTTCGTAATTATGATACAGATCTAATGGTTCAAACCTCACACAAAATAAAGGTCGTTTGATCAATATGGAGCACTTTCTAGCCAAAGACCTACGGTGAAAACATTGAATACGAGCTCGACAAAACCCAAATCCATCTGAAACTCTTTGGAACCTCACCAAAACTTGTGGACAAGTTCAAAATCACCATATTAACTTGTTGGAACTTCCAAAACATTGACACGGGGGCATCCTAACCCGACATTGACCGTAGTCAACTCTAACTCGTTAACTTAACTAGCTTCTCCATCAATGACTCAATTTACACTCAAACCTTGCCGGAACCAAACCAATGAGTACATTAAGTCATAGATTATACCAACGGGACTTGGGAAAGGGTCAACAACGGTAAATGGTATAACGACCAGGCGGGTCGTTACATTCCTCCACAAATATCATCCAATGAAAAGGAAAAGAGGAGAAGGGACAGACGAGAGAAAAAGATGCTATATCATTTGCATCAGAGTAGTCTCAAACACACATAAGTACGTATCTACAAAGGATATTCACTAGTATACTAATCATGCTCATACATTTGTGATCATTATAATGTCTAGTAAAAGAGTCTGATGCACGACAATTTAAATCATTTTAGAGAATGGACTATGTGTGAAATTCATGTACTATATGCATCTAAAGTCCAAGTTCCCAGTTGACTGCTACACATAGAAAGGCATTTGGTTTCAAAACAGTGTAAAATCTCAAAGCAAACTGGACTAACACATTTGTGGCTAAGGGATAAGTATAGCCAAAAAGGGGGCATCTCTTTTCAATGCTAAGCATCAAATAGGCCATCCAATATTCCAAAGACACGGAAAGAGGGAAAGGGGAAAAAAGAAACAAAAACTATCTATTTAGAATAAATAGGGTAGAATACCCCTTATAAAACAGCCTTGATACGCACATGTATATACACAAATACAAAAAACATACATACATCCAGTATACTCATGCTTGCAGAATATCACAATACTACGTTTGAGGGAAAACAACACATAGCAATTGATTCAAATGGGAGGAGACAAAAGACAATCATATTGGTAGTAGATATATGTAAGCAGAAACCATTTTTTTAGAGTTGGATCAATCATTTAGTCATATTTAGAAATGCAGACAAGACATGGGAAAGGAAAAGGTATGAGCATGCTAACTTCATATTTTTGAGACCTTTGTCAGATTTTTGAATGGCTATAAGGAACCTCTTGAAAACATGAACATAACTCAAATCAAATAGGACTTTGATTAGGATATCACAAAGAGAGAACAACACCAAAGCCTCCTAAATCCTATCATGGGACAACCTAGACAGGATGTAGGATCACCATATCGCACAGTTAGACCAAATGCACTTTAAACAGACTTCAACTTTATTTTCACATCATCTTTGTATAGTTTTTCTCTTTTAAAACTTTCAAAGACCAAAAGGGTCTCATGGCATTGTAAATGCCTAAGCAGGAACCCCAGCAGCCTAGGATAGGTAGTACTAGACTGAGTAGGAACTCAAAGTCTTTCCTAAATCCTCCTTAGCCCTAGGTAAGTCACTTCTCATGCTTTTGCAAGTCAAGTGACTTCCTCTTAAACCTCTTTTTACTTAGGTGATTATACGCAATTCACTTTTCCTTCTAACAAATCACATCAGGTTCAGTTTACTATGACAGAGACAATCACTCATTTACTAGGTTCATCATTGTCCTAAACAACCAACTTCATTCAAGCAGATAACATTACTACAAGCTACTTTAACTCAACTCATTAGTATAAGCAAATAGTACTTCTATATTTAACTAGCAGACAAACATCACAGTATCCACGTAGAAAATATAGTCATATTTTATCATCAGAGATGGTCATTTGAAGTAAGATTTGTGCTTTTGATCTTAACTACTTTGCTACCGTTCCAATCACACTTGGCTAATCTCAAAACAACTTTAGGAAAAGGGGAAAACAAAAAACACATATTCGTTGCATATTTACCGCAATTTAAGAACACCAAGCTTGAACACAAACTAGTAAGCTAACTAGATAACTTCATGTTTAGAGTTAGAGCTTTCTGGGCTTAGGTTTCCTACTCAATCACTTTTTAAGTTGGTTGTAATGTACTAACACACATTATGAACTCAGACTAACACATCATCCTTAAATCATGGGACAGATTTGATTCACATGCTAAAGGACAAGTTAAATAAGTCTACAAGTTAGCCTTATATTAACAGAGTTGTGCTAGACTAAACATGACATTTATCAAGGCTAACAATCATCAAACCAACTTAACAGCATACATAGTTTAGTCATAACCACACTAAACAAAATGAGAAGGGTCAACTTAACACTCTTACAGTGTATTATGAGTCAAATGAAAGCACACAAAAGACATTTGAACTCATTAACAACTTGAGGTTATGCTATCATGTACAATTGAGCAATATTTTGAACATTCTAAGCATGCTTGTTGTCAGACATCTTATCCGTCATGAGTTGAGCCAAGGCAGTTTATGTAACATCCTAATAACTTATCACTGTCCATTACATAGTGATTAAGTTAAACTATGCCAGTGATTGAACTAATCTAGCATGTATTTAATGGAGCAGCCACACAAACTAATAGGCACAGTGTAAGATACATGAGACAAGGTTTAAACTATCAGACCTACAATTGGGCAACATTTAAACCAATCCCAATCCCATTAGTGAACTAACAATCATCAGGCAAAACACATGAATAAATACTACACAGAACTAAGCAAAAAAAAAACCTATAAGCATACTGATTAACATATATAATCAATAAACTGAACTAATCTAAGCAGCTAATTGTAACATCAACCAACTAAACTAAAATTGAACTAAGCTAACAACTAAACTAAATTAACACACATAGTACAAACAGAAAAGCATACAAATTACTAAAAATAAATAAGAAACGAAAGAAGTTTATCTTTTCTATGCGCAGCCTGATCAAGGATGAAATTGAAAGCCCTTTGCACTCCTTAACGTCGAGATTCAGCTACAAACAAAGAAATTAAAAATTTTAAACTAGAAAACTCAAAAAATTAAGGGTTCCAGCAGAAATTGCCAGATCCCTAGGTATAATGAGTGTTTTTGCTCTGAATATTGAGAGATGTCTATGTTTTTGTGTCAAATTGGGGGTTCCTTTATATAGGCCCCCAAAACCCTAATATTTGGTGTATCAACCGATGTGGGACTTATGATTTGCAAGGGATTCTCTTGAATCCTTGTAACTTTGTTGATTTTACCCTTCGTTTGAAAAAATTCGAATGGTCAACTAATGAAAATCGTTGCTTTTTGCAATTCAATAAGACAAATACAATTAAAACTTGCAGAAAGGAAAAGAAAGAGAGAGAGAGAGAGAGAGAGAGATGAAGGTTTTACCCTTATCTACGGCCAAAACGCGACGGTGGGGAGGAGAAAGGACAAGAGCAGTAAATGTTCTTCCCTGAAATGGACGATCAAGACCGCCATCAATAGCTTTGACTCTCATTTTTGCCGATTCTGGCAATCTTGATGAGGAGAAAGGTGAATCACCTCTGACGACTAGGGTTTTCTACCCATTTGGGTAAGGGAACAAATGAGGGGTCGTTTGGTTCTTTACGAGTAGACATAAGGGGTTGTTGGGTCGGGTCTGGTCCGAATTCGGAGTGGGCCTAGCCAATGTAAAAGAAGAGAAGAAAGACGGCCCAACATATATGCGCGTGTATATATGTATGTATACACATGTATATACACATTTATGTGTGTGTGTCTATATAAATATATATATATAAGGGAAATTTTATCAAAATGTGGCCACTAATTAATTTAACAAATAGCCGACTTAAAAGTGTGAAAACTTAAACATCATTATAATTATAGCCACGTTAAAAGTACAAGGAAAAAACTAATTATCCTTTTCAAAAATGACCAATCAAAAAGTTATTTCAATTATAACCCTAATTAAAACATAGCAAACAATTGACTATTTTAATTATAGCCACAATTAATACATGCAATTAACAGAAATTCCATTGTGATTAATTTTTCAGAAATAATTGCAATTATAGCCCAACAACTTATAATATTGAGATGTAATTGATTATTTATTTGATTAATCAACTTTCTTTATTTAACTGAGTAAAATATTTGTCAAATTGATGTTGATAGTTCAATCAACTAATTTAATAATTGTTTTAAACTAATTTTGAATTAAATCATGACAAAAATACTTGAGATTTATAGAAAACCATGCAAAATACATAAAATGGTATGCAATATATATTTGAAGATATTTCGCCAAATGATATGGGAAAATGTTATTGGAATTTGTAAAAGCATTTTTGATTTGTAAAATGCATATTTTGCTCCGTTTGAAATTCAACAACTCTGAATAATTAAATAAAATTATTGGAGGGATAAAATTAGGTTTCAACAACTTGTTACTTGTTCTTCCTTCTGTGTGCACATAGTGTAACGGTTCGCATTTTTGGCGGCGGGGTTAGCGCTTGGAAAAGCTACTTCAAAATTGTTAGTACTCTTCCAAACTTTGTTTTAAAAGAATCGCCACCTAATTTTGATAAATTTAGGAAAACCAGCTTTGAAGGGTTTATTCATACGCCGTGAAAAATCCTTCTTAATCCAAAGTTCTAGGTAAGAGTTCTGGTGATCCTCTAGGGAAGGTGTTAGGCACCCTAGTATTAAGGATTCGTACTATACGATTGACCTTCGAATTCCAATGTATGAGTATTTGCATGAATTGTTTATTTAGTGTTTATTTCCCGCAAAAGATTGTCATGTTACATATCATTTTTTTAAAAAGAATTGAATACACTCCCTTTATATATAGGGTATTTAGGTTCGGATTTATGATATCCGGGTATAATTAGTTCCTTTTATATATAAGGATAGTAGTTTTTCTATAGGAAAAGATAGAAAGCTCATTTATTTTTTATGATTTGGGTGAACAAGTTTTATTCATGCTTTACTCACACGTGGATCGGGTTAATCCATTTAATACATTTTTAGAATATCTTTACCTAAATTTTTATAATTAGGCGTATATTTGGACTGTTTTGATTTTTTAAGAAAAGAACTCTTTATATTTTGAGCAGTTGGTTTTTTTAGGAGAAAATGAATTGTGCTTATGGTCTAAAATCTTGTATATACTCCCTTAAAAACGTACTTGCTGCATATATCTATTCTTTATAACCAAGTCCCAATTTTATTTTAAAAGATAAGATCTTTATTTAAAAATCAATTCTGTTTTAGGAAAAATGCTCTTCTTTATTCGTCGAAATCCTGGGCCTTAGCCCAGAAAATATTGACCGTGATTTTATTATTTAGAAAAGGCAAAGTGGGTTTTAACCCAGAGAAGCAATTTTATTTGGGTTTTCTTTAAAACTCAAGCTGCGTGAGCTCTAGCCCAAACACGCCTTATTTCTAACCATTTAAAACATAGGCCTTAGCCATGTTTATTTGATCGCAGATTTATGTAAAACCAAACTGAATTTTAGCCCAAAAAGAGACCTTCATCATTTATTTTCAAAATACCAAACCAAATGGGCTCTAGCCCAAAACATTTCAATGAAAATTCGTTTTTCATGAGAAAAGACAAGTGGGCTATGGCCTAAAAATATCAAATTTTTACCAACCCAAAAAACCAGAAAAAAAAACATGATTTCAATAGTTTTAAGAAAAAGTCTTTTGTCTAATCTATTTATCCTCTTAATTTTACACAAGTTGTTATACCATTTTTTGCATTCCCAAAACCTTTTCAGTTTATTACTTATTAAAATTAGAGCAGTTGCTTCCCATTTTTTAAGTCTTCAAAATCAATACGCATTCTCAAAGTTTTGGAAAAAAAATCAGGTGCTAAGGTCAATCTAAACGACCTATGCACCGTTTGACTAAAATGCCTAATTCATAATAAAGGTTCCAATAATATTTGTGGGTTTACAAATAATAAACACAATACAAAATAGCAAAAATACGATGGATAGAGTAAAAATAGAATGGGGTGTACCAAACCCCAACCATTTTCACCCATGGCTGGGCCTTCCTATTATTTTTACCCATGATTGGGCATATATTGGCTTCCCTTTCTTCCTTTTGGACCCAAAGACATTTGAAAGAGATTTTTCCTATTGGGCTTTTAGCCCAATAAGGTGGCTGGACCTCGACTCGAGCGGCCATGCAGTAGAGAGGGGAAAAAACAAAATACCCCGGTTAGTTTATATTTACTGTTCCTATCATACATATGATATATGCACATAATATACATAGTATACTACTATTTTATAAATCCCATTCTATACATGAATATACAACATATAGAAACAGTATGTCATATTTATTCAGGAGACCATAAAGGGGAATATGTGTTTCCATGTCCTCAAACTCAACATCCCAAACTAGGTGGTGGAAGGCCAAGTCATCAACCCCCTTTTAATCCTGATGTCGCACAAGTTCCAAGAGGTTTCATAAACCTCCAGCATGGCTGGTCACCAGAGAAGGGTTCAAACTAGACCCCCCCCCCCCCCCTTTCTTTACCTAAACTGCCTCTCAACCAACAAACAGGGAAGACACAGATTCACATACACCCACACATGGTTCAGAATAAATAAGATATGCCTAATATATATGTGTATGGAACAACTATCAGCCAACAAGAATAAATGAGACCAGTAGAAAAAACATAACTTGAGCATGAAAATAAAGGTAATCTATATGGGCACAGTATAGCCTAAACTAAACTTAAACCAAACAAACCACAACAGGTCAGTCACATGGAAATAATGCAGTTCTGAACAACATAGAATCAGGAAGATGTGATAAAATATAAGAACACAAAGGGAAAATCATTCTCTAAGCACAGTGTCATCACAACAGGTTTAGTATACATAAAGTATTCCTGTAACTATCTAAGCATAATTCTCCAATGGTTCTAGGCATCTTTATAGACAATTCAAGTGAATGCTTTTGTTATCTTCGGGACATTATATTTCAAGTCTAAATGATTCCTCTTGTGAAGGTAAAAATAAACAGAAAGATACAAATTATAATCTTAACAACTATAGCATAGCCAAAGCCAAGCAGGCACAAATCAGGGTCCCTTATTGGTGTGATATCATGTTATTTTTTCATAGAATCCAATTCAAGACATAAGCAATAATGGAAACCAAGCTAGGATTATCTATAGAACCAACTTCCCAGAGCCCTTTAAGCTACCATTTTCCCATATGGGGTATATAAATCTTGGACACAACAGTTACACCTCTATACATGACTTAAGCAAGTAGGAAGGTCAAAGTCTCAAAATGCACAGAGATCTCACATTCTTTTTATTCTAGGTGTCCTAACCTTTACTCTTGATTCTATCTTATTTGCCGGAAAGTTTAAATTAACTTAAGGGATGCACTTAATCTTATCTATAACCTTATTCTTAATCTTCATCTTTTCTTCAAAATTGAATAAGTATCACATATCTCTAACTTTATATTTTGCACAGGAGGAAAACAACTTCATTCAAACATAGCTAGAATAGAGCCAACTTTATCTGTTGCTGGGCTTTTAGATTAATGGACTCATAACTTAGTTCAAAGAAGGAAGTGGAAAGAAAGCATGATTTATTTTTTAAAGAGTCACAGAGAAGAAGGGTCAAATATTCCCCCATCAGCCTACATTACTATCTTGACTAAACACAAGACCATTGACCTTCTTACCTTTTAAAAGAGGCACTTATTAGGACTTGGGATGAAAGGGAGAAACATACCACTTTTCAGAACGCAGGTTGGAATCACAATAATACACACAAAATCTACATAGGGTCCAAATCATAAACCTAACTTAACTAGTTGCTAAAGATTCTATCATATACCATCATGTCCTCTCCACAAAAGGGGAAGGACTCTTCTATTTCATTTACCAAAACAAGCTTCCCTTAAAAAGCAGTTTTTTCTTTTCTAGTTTTATTACAGTCTCCAATTAATCCAAACACTTTTTTAAGGCATATTAAGACAGACACAACAAACCAAGCTAAATCAGTTCCAGCAGTCCATTACAGGTATATAAGCAACTTCATCTTTTAAGACTCAACAACCTTAACAGAATAACAAGATGATACCAAAGTGCAAGGGGTGGAAGGTTATACCCCATAGACTTGAGAGGGGTGCCATGACATCCTTTTATTTGGGAGAAAAGATACTATGGGTCAAGCATTTCTCAATCCTCTCCTAAGGTGTCTTTAAAAGACCTTCCCCATCTAGCCAAGTGGTTTTCAACCTCAACCCATACAATTATGACCTTTTATTACCCCCTCCCCCTCCCCAATCACACACCAAATGAGACTGGGCAGTTTACATATCAACAGGCAAGTTGTTTTTGTTTTAAGTTGTCCAAGATTACTTTCTTCTTTCCTATTCCTTTATACTCCCTTTTTTACTTAGATTATTATCATAAGGCTTTTCTTTCTATCTGTGCCTATTTCTAAGCCTAGGCAGTTTGCAAACAGAGGATTATTATTACCACATCAATTGCTATAACACACAGAAAAAACAAAAAAATATTCATACCTCAAGGTAAAGCCTTAATCTCTAAATTGTTCAGGACTTGGGCAAATCAAAGTCAAGTTGCTTCTTTTCATTCTTCTTTCAATACTTAAACCCATAAAATTTGAACACTCATGATCCCTTACCAAGTTAAGATCCATACATGGGTGAAGACAGCACAGATACAAGCGCATAACAAATCAGTCCCTTATTTTTATAACAAATTACTTCATCTCTAAAATAAAATCACTAATGGGGGGCAGTGTCAACAAAAGAAATCACACATAAGAGGACAGACCTTTTTCTCAGAGTCCATTTTCATTCCATTTTTTTTATTTTTATACCCTTTCAGTTTCAACATGACTAGGTGGCAAGGTTGATAGTTAGCCTATTAACCACTTTTTCAAATAGATCAACTCTAATTAGCCTTAAATGAGGACTTGATTTTGTGGTTCCTATCATTTTTCTCATTTTTTCCTTTTCCCTTTCCATCAAATTCTGTACATTTATGGAGGTAGACTATCCCTAGGTGAAGGACTTGTGGTATAGACCTACAGGACAAGTTGTGGGCACCATGTGCATAAGCAACAAATTTTACCCAGACAAACCAGCCTTAAGCAAATCAAAAGAGAAACAGGGTTCACATTTAGGTGTCATGAACATGATGGTTCTAGGATTCTGCTATGAGTCATGGACAACTAACATACACTTGTCACAAATCATAGATGGTTATACATAATTTACATTAGGTGATGACACAACCACAAACACAGTCATGAACAAACTATCAAGCTGTAGACTTAAGGCATGAACCTGCTACTCCTTTGTTCTAGTATTAAATAACAAACAGACAAACCATTAGCTTATCTTGTCTTACTTTATCCTAAGTGCAAGATTATTTAAGAGGAAAGAAGCAATGAGACACCCACTATTATATGTTCAGAGGTTTAGCAAAAACAGATTCACATTCTATCTGAATTTTCCTTCATTTATTCATTTTTTAGAAGAAAGAGAAGCATATCAGGAGCTATATCCAAAAAAACTTGTCAAGCTTAAACAGCCCAGTTAAGACTTTGACAATAGACCTCACTTCACAATAGGAGCAATTCATGACTGACTAGCAAAATAAGGAGATTTAGCTGTGATCAGAAGCACACACTACCAGCAAATCAACCATGTTCAACTGTAATACACATAGACTGTCTCACCTCCCTCTTTTTTAAAATTAAGTTGAACTTATTATGCTTACTCTACTTAAGATCATGCTCAGTAAACTAACAACAATATTCAAGAAAAGGCAAGGGAAAGGGAAGAGGACCTTTAAACACCTCACATACACCTTTTTATGGTGAGCACATAACCTCAAGACCACATGAACAAACAAGACTAAAGCCATTCAGCAGCCTACTTCTTGAATGAACTTCACAATGATATTTTCCTCATTTCTGTTCATGTTTTTATCAAGTGAATCACGCAATAAGCACATAACTAAATAAGGCATATTTAGCACATGAACATATGAGCACAGCTAACCTACAAATATATTCAAACTAGGAAGGATATTAAATACTAAATACAAAATGAAATAAATTAAATCAAGGTTTACCTTTTAAGTGCGCAGCCAAGAAAAGAATGGATTTGGGAGCCTCTGTGCTTCTAAATCTCAGCAACCCCAGCCACAGACGAAGAAAGAAAAAAAGTAAGGACCAAATATTTTAACTAAAACCCCAACTACTTAGTCTAGGTTTTCAAAATTCTTTTTAGTAGGAAGTTTTCTGAAAAAATCCGAGTTTTTCCACTTCCTTTTTCCTAAAATTTTCTATATATATATTTTCCTTGCTATTTTTCTCAACTTTCAAAATTTTCCACTCTCCAGAACTTGTTTTGTGCAAAGGCTGGGGTTATTTATAGAACCCCAAAGTTCAAACGAAACCAACAACAATCGATGTGGGACAAAACCTTCTTTCTTATAATCTAACCAAATAGCCAACAAATCAACGACCCAGATCAAAAATGAGCCAACATACGGTCAGATCTGACCCTCTTGGGTCGATCTGACCCAACGAGCATGGACCAATAACAAAATACTAGCAAAAACAAACTTAAAAGCAAAAGATAAAGGCGATTTTGACTAAAAATTCAAAAAAAAAAAAAAAAAACAGAGTAAAGCAAAGGCTTATTACCACATTTGGACAAGACCAATCGTGGAACCAAGCGTATACTGTGATATTTCATCAATAAGGGCATACAAAGGTTGTGCATCTCAGCACATGCCTTTAAAAATGCCATTTTTGGCATGAGAGAGGCGAGAAACATATGGCGGCTACCCTAGGGTTTACACAAGAGAGGTAAGAAGAGAGAGAGAGAGAGAAGAGAGAGAGAGAAGCGGGGTGGAGAAGAGAGAAAGAGAGAGAGAAGCGGGGTGGGGGGGGGGGGAGGAATAAGAAAAGGTAAATGAGGGTTGGGGGGGGGGTGTTTATGACTGATAATTAAAAGATTGGGCCGGGTCACAGCCTGGCTTAGGCTGGACTCGGTCCAAATCTGCATTATAATTAAAGGGCCTTAATGTATACACCAAGTGTATACATACATATTTAATATATATGTATACATTGGTGTATACATGGCGTACATCTAATGCCCAAAACAAATAATTTAGAAATTAAAATTGGAGGAATTTTTAATTACAAGCCGTAGTTATTTTTAAAATAATTTTAAAAGTCCATCAAATTATAAAAAGTGGCCTTAATTAATTATCCTAGCATAATTATTTTAATTATGGCCTTTTTATTCAATTTTTGTAGATTAAATTTATCATTTTAAATCAAATGCTAATAGGTTGATTTTGCAAAATAATTCTAATTTCCTTAAATTATGGGCTGACTAAATTAATTATGGTCAAGGCAAAGATATGAAAGCTCAATTTTGCAATCACTTAATTAATTAAGTAATTAACCTAGTTTAAACATTTAAGGGCAATTATGCCTAATTTATAAAAATCAAAAGTAAAAAAGGTTAGATAGTTAATTACTTAAATCATGTGAATTATTCGAATCTTCAAAGATAAAATAAAAAGAAAAGGAGTATTTGCAAAATAATCTCAAATAATAAAATAAGGACCTTTCCTCAATTTCCTCTTTTCTCTGTTTTTTTTTTTTAAATAAATTCAACAAAATCATAAAAATGCTCATTAATTTCTAAATAAAATTATGGTGCATGAACATCCTTTTTTTTTTTTTTTTTTTTTTGTTAATTAAAGGAAAAGAAACATTGATCTTTGGACCATTTATAAAGAATCACTAGATTTTTTTTAAATAAATGTTCAGCTTATTTATTTATTATCTGGGATTCTGAGTGACTGAAATGAATTATGGGAGGTCAAAAATTAGGTGTCAACACATATCACACTGACCCTATCACCCTTAGGTGATCAAATCGGGGTGCCTCCCCGTATAAAATTTCATAGGGAGTTTTTCCATTCAAAATGGAGGACGGCGTTCTATTGATCAAATATCCCGCAGTCAAAACACATACGGCGCTCTATTGATCAAATATCCCGCAGTCAAAACACATTCTCCCAAAATTTGATCTAAGGTGACCCTGAAATCGCAATGCTCGTGCTATGTTAAGAATGTGGCGGTGTTCTCTTTCGACTCTTCCATTTTGTTCAGGTTTTCTTAAGCAAGACGTTTGGAAAAGAATTCCATGTTCGATTAAGTAATTCTTCATACATGTAAACTCTGTTCCGTTATCACTTTTAACTGTCATCACCCGCTTACTAAACTGCCAATCCACCAAAGCGAAATCAAGGTTTGGGACACTTCTTTCTTATCAACTAAAAGATAGATCCACACAGCTCGCGAACGATCATCCACAACAGTCAAAAAATATGAAGCAACACAAGTAGAAGGGGTTCTATACGATCCCCATAAATCACAATGAATCATTCAAAAATATCCGCAGCTATATTATCATTTAAAGGAAAAACGCTCCGTGTTTGTTTTGCCCATACACATACATCGTGTTCTTTATCTAATCTAATACTACTCTCTTTTAGGCCTAATGTTGTAATCAACTTCGTTACTTGTCTTTGAAGGATGACCCAACCATTTGAGCCAAAGATCAAACCAATCAACCGCCTCTTCCTTCATAGCTCGTATCTGCGGCACATTCCAAAAATAGTGAAGTCCAACTCGATGCTCACCCATTCCAATCAGCTTGCTCGTGGTGGGGTCTTGTATAGCACACATAATTTGGTTAAATTTTACATCGCAATCTAAATGATCAACAAGTTGTGACACAGAAATTAAATTGCATGTTAAATCTGAAATGTAAAGACATGCTTAAACCATATCCTATTATTTAGCCTATTGTTCCTTCTCTTATATCCACCGAGCTACTTCCATTAGGAAGCCCAACCGGACAGTTAGGAATGTCTTGCTAATTGCTCAATTCCTACGGATTACTTGTCACATGATTGGTAGCTCCGGAGTGAATAATCTAAGATGCTTTTTTAGTCTTACTATCCATATTGCCATTCGGGTTAATCCTTAGGAATTCAACACGTGAATCACAGTCTTCCGAATCTCATCGCTTAAATCGTGAGGCCTTATCCTGCCGATGTTCACCGGTCCTGTCTCCACCTGAATTCCTTCTTTGGCAACCACGGAGTTAGCCCGGTAGTTTCCTCTTCCACCACTGTATCCCGGTCCATCCCTCTATTGTTATTGTTGTCCACGTCCTCTACCTCCTATTTTTTCATTTCTTTTTTTTATTTCTCGGGAACCAATCTGGATAGCCAATGAGTCAAAAGTATACTTCCACAACGTGTCTGGATCTCTTGCAATGTGTGCAAAATTCACCATCGTTTTCCCCTTCATCTCGGTCCCTGTAAAGGTTTCTCCCTTGCACGTCAAAGGCTGTGGCTTCACTCCTGTCCTCCCTTTTCTGTGCGATTACTCTCACATGCTCTTCTTGTACCAGCTTCAAATAGACCTTGTTCAATAATGGCAATGGTTCCTGGGCTAGTATGTTCAACCTCACCGTTCCATACGTCAGGTAATCTAATCCCATGAGGAAAAGATGCACTTTGTCTTCTTCTCTTTTGGCCTCTAGGACTGTTCCTAGATTGCACATGCTCTTTGCACGTACATGTCGGAATCTGTTCGTAATTTACTAAGAGTTTTCCATAGTAATCCACTATGGTCCTTCCCTTCTGCTTGCACTCCGCAACTTCTGCCTTTAGGTGTTGCATCTGAGGACCGTTAATAATAGGAAGCTCTCCCGAATGCTTGTCCACAATTCTTTTGCTTCCTCTTTATCTGAAATCATTGAGCGAAGCATTGGTTCTATGGTGCTGCGAATCCACGACACCAATAGTGAGTTTATAGTCCACCAATTATCCAAGTCTGGTGACTCTTCATCCTGCTTCTTGATCATACTGTCGACGAAGCCGAACTTCTTTCTTGCTCTTAGGGTTGTCCTCATGGATGTAGCCCATTCTTCATAATTCTCACCCTTCAATTGAACTTGTGTCATCACAATTCCGAGGTTATCATTCAACGTAATATCATAGGGAGAGATTGTTTTTCTTTGGGTTTATTTTCTTCACCGGCGATTCCTTTGCCGTTATCGCCGGTTTCTTTTCCGTTACCTATCATTGTTTTAGGGTTTTTGTGTAACGTGGCTCTGATGCCATGTTATAATCAAGGTAGGGATGAGAATTTATGAGAGACAAGAATAATGGGAGAATTTTTTTTGCTTTGTATTCATCATAATGACATCCATCTATACAAGTAACTCACCTCCTTAAAGCCTAAATTAATAAGGTAAACCTATTCTAATAGGACTACAAATCTTATATTTACCATAATTACAATTGTACTATAAATAGACTACCACTTTTAGAATTAAACTAGAATAGGGTTTGTTCACCGATGTGACCGTCTGGTCACGCGTCTTTATATCTGGTCTCAATAAAAAGAACCATGGTTGAACCCAAGATGGCCGTTTGTGTTGTCATCAAATTTGTTTTTGGTTGAATAGTCATTCAAGATTATACAGGCACTAAGATATGTAGAGGAGAGATAATTTTAGTATGTGATAGTTGAAACAGATTCTTTGCTGCTGAAGAATTGTATTCTAAAGATTTGTGAAGTGCCTTGGCAAATAATAGAGCAGGTAGAAGAAATTTGGAGGAGAATGGAGAATAGAACTATTACAATAATCCATATTCTTATAGAGGGGAATCAGATGGCTGATCATCTTGCTAATGAGGCATTAGATGAAAGAGAAGTAGTGGTGGAGTCCTTTCAGGAATTGGGAGGTAAAGGACGAAGGTTGATTAACAATGACAGGCTCATGTTATCATATCTGAGGGTCAGAACTTGCAAGAGATAATGGAGGAAAGGAGAATAACAGTGCTTTTCATGTTCAAATGCTTTTGAGGAAGGACGACATGGAAAGCAATTTTTTTTACTAACCTTGTTTATGGTTTTGCAGGAACACAACAGAGGAAAACAAGGAGTACACCAACAACATGGAGGAGTAATAGAACTATCAAGGATGAGACACAAATCCTGATATATAGTAGAGATAATCAAAAGGGATATCTAGAAAGAGCTCAAGTTTGGATCAGCTCAATAAAGGAGATTCAACGTGTATTAGCATTTTCGGATGCTCATCCTATTGAGTCTCCAATATTGAGCATCCAAACGCTGAGTAATTACTATGGTAAACCCAGATCTATGCATCGACAGGTTCTACTAGTTCTTTTATTGATATCAGCCCAAAATGAACCATTCAAACGGAAAACGCCATCAACAGAGAAAGGACAACAACACAAACAAGAACACAACGATACACAGACACAGTACAAGCGACCAAGCACAAATCAGCAGTGGAGATGCAGAAATCAGGTGGAAAATTATCTTCAACCAAAGTGAAAGATACACACATAAGAGAGGAAGAGAAGATTACATACCTGAAAGGAACAATTATCGACATCGCGTGCCGGAAATCAGATCCAAGCAAGGAGCCAGACGAGATAATACATGGATTCAGACAGCAAACAACACAAATCTGAGGAAATTGAAGTTCAACGGACATGGATAATCTCACAACAAAAAGAATCTGACGACTAGAAGTTTCCTAATCAAGGATTTCAAGAAGCCCTCTTTTTAGATTTTAATTTTCTGTTCCCTTTTGTTTTGCTTTATGTTAAGACATTGTGTTTTTTATTTTATTAAAATTAATAAAAAATAGCTGTTGGGGTCCAACCGGTGATTAATTTAAAAAAAAAAAAAAGAAGAAGAAGAAGAAGCAGCAGCTATGAGTGTCTTGTTCTCGTCACATAAATAAAATGTATTTACAATTATTTATGCAATCACAATGGATAAATAAAACTAAAATTAGCATCTTCTAACATGTACATACTACTAATTGGAAGAGTACTAACGTAAAAGTAAGACAGTAAACAAACATTTTGATGTGTGTTCACAACCAGCATCTCCTACTTAATTGACTTTTGGTAGCTACCATATTTTTTTTTTTTTTTTTTTTTTTTTTAATCTTTCAAGTATTCGAAATTACTACTCCACTATATATACGTCGCAGTGATTGAGTAGGCTCAATAAGATAGTAAAGCGCTCCCTATCATAAAATCATTAATTTTCCGTACTCCTACCCAAGAACTCTAATTAAGAGCAAACAGATCCCAATATGACATATGTGTGGGGTAATGTGGAGTGGGTGGTTAGCAAACATTAATTTACTTCAATCTCACCTTATTAGACATGAAGCAAATAATTTGCTTGCCTGAAGATGATGGCGGAGTGCCAAATTCCCTATCACGCTTCATTTAAGTCATCATAGTCATAGATATATACCTTTTTCTCTGCTCCTATTAATGGTGGAGCTTTCTTGATTTACGGTGCACATGTTTTGTTGACCGGGGCATGCAAAAAAAAAATAGAAAGAAAAATAAAATATCCAAGGGATTGCTGACTTGCTGTTGAAAGTACTTTCAAGTTTCAAAGTTGGTCTTATCACATTGAAATTGACCCATCATAGAATAGTGTTGCCCGTTTCTTGCCCTGTCTTATGTCTGTACCATTTAAATTCCTTTAACGTAAAAGGTATAGTTTCTGTGCTTCGTACTTAAATTATTTAGGATCAGTACTACCTGACTTTTCATTTTGTGTTTGGTTTTGAAAAAGTTCAAAAGCCGAACATGGGGGCAGTAACGTATGATGTATTTTATCCTTATGGGAGTAAAACATGCACGTATCAGATGAAGTATTGTATAATTTACAGCACTATGTTTCTGTTTTAGATTTTACCATGTTTCAGTATTAATAAAGACTTGCACTTGGACAATTCACCTTGGCCTTTGGAGCTTGACTCAGCTTGCTTGTATTTATTAGACTGACTCGGTTTCGATCACAATTCAACTAGGGTTAGTTCAATTTCTATCAAAATTCGGTTCGATTTAGCTTGGTCAAAGCAAGCTCTAGCTTGACCGAGCCAGCTTTGTTCAACTGAATTGGCTCGGTTGAGTTCTGTAATTATTATTGTAGAAAAGATATTCATATACCCATTCGTGCATTGTATTTAATCAACAGATTGTTATCTTTTGTTGTCTACGTACCTTCTCCGTTTTCTTCTCATTATGATCGTGATACTTTAACTTTCAGGGTGAGATCACTTCCCACTAACTTTTCTGAGACATGCGACTAAGTTACTTTCAGAAAATCTTGAGAGCATACAAGTTCGATAGTACAGTTCAAGGTGTCCATAATATATTTTTAAAAATTATTCCATCCTTGTTTGTTACCTCAAAATGTAAACAAGGACATCAATAGTTTTTTTTGGCAAGTAAAAGGTTTATTTACCAAGTAATAGCAACAAGGGTAAAAAAAACAAACGAACAAGACTTGGACATGAAGCCCCAAGTTTGCTCTGCCCTTCATACTTCTGATTTAACATACTAACAAACAAAATAGCAATTGCTATACTTATGAGCAGTATTCAAATCGAAGGATAAAAAATTTTGTTTTTCAATTCTCCTTGCTAATCTATTCCTCGATCATGGCCCGTCTACAATGCCTCATGTATGATTAATCAAATTAGTAACTAACACAACTAAAAAAAGGGAGCAAAATCGACCAAAATTTTCGACCGATGAGGTCGAAAAAGCCAATCTTTCGACTAAATTTTCGACCTCAAGGGCAATTCGTTAATTGATGGGGTGAAATTTTTTTCGACCTCGTGTGGTCGGAAAAAAAAAAACTACCTACATTAACAAAATACTATTTTCGACCTTGTGTGGTCGAAAATTGCATTTCTTATTTAAATATTATAAAAAAATTGACCGCACGAGGTTGAAAAATAATTTTATTTAAATATTAATTAATATTTTCGACCGCATGTGGTCGAAAAATCTATTTTTATTTAAGTTTTTCGACTACATGTGGTCGAAATCCTGGCCAACATTTTAAATTTCGACCACAAGGGGTCGAAATTCAATATGTTGCCCAGAATTTTGACTGCCTGTGGTCGAAATCTGGCAACGTTGTTGCTAAATTCTGACTTCATGTGGTCGAAATTTTAATGCGGAGGTGCATTTTAGACCTGGTGAGGTCGAAATTTAGCAACATCTGGGCTGAATTTCGACCTCGTGTGGTCGAAAATCTGGGAAAAAACTATCAGCATTTAGCTGCTTTTACAGCAGCCTGCCTGTCAATTCAACCAAATCAACATTATTCTACAACACATCCAATTCATCAACAATGCGACATTACAACACAGTCTACTATCAAATTCAAATTCAAAGTACTTCAAAATATCCTAAAAACTACATTCAAACACTTAAACATCATAAAGTTAAACAACCATAAACTACATTCTATAATCAAATTCACCTTCAAAGTACATCTAATTCGAATTAAAACTACACTCAAACACTTAAATATCATATACATATCCAAGAAAACATAGCAATATTAGAATCCAAAAGTATACAAATCAAAAAAGTCAACATTGGATGTTAGAGACATGATTCGAATCCTCCTCGACATGATCCGAATCCTCCTCACTATCTTGCGATGCAGGCCCCCAAGCAATAAAAGGGACATCAGCACATTTAAATTGTACCGGTATGTAAAGCAACTAAAAGAAGAAATATAAGTACTAAACCTGAAACTGAACTAACCAGGAAGGCAAGGATCTGAAGTACTCCCTATTCTGAATGAAGAATCACCTGTATAACTGTAAATATAAACTGTGGCCTAGGGCCAAAATAATGTGCACAAAAATTGTGGCCTCAGGCCCAAGCAATACATATGCATAAACTGTGGCCTACAGCCCAAAAATACAGAAACACACGTTCAACATTAAATAATTTACAAAACTAAGACTGGCTATAGCTGAAAGCATGATAACTGTTTCTGATTATAGAACTTAAGAAAATAACAGATTATACACTGACTGAGACTCATGTGATGTCAATATACAAGTCTATAATGATTACGTACTGAGTTCATGATATTCAAAGTGATCACCATGAACGAATTATGAAACTATAACCCTAGAAGATAGCAGTTCTACAATTATTCAAGAAACTAGGGCTAAACTATATTCTGAGTCAAATTACTGATAAGCATTTAGAATGAGGCGTAGGGAGAATCATGAACATTCCTTAACGTAGATAGTTAGCCTCACATACATGCATATGCTCCAAACTTTGCAAGAAAGTTCTGAACTTTGAGAAGAATCCCAAAAGCCTAAGTCTTGAATATGGGTTTTCTTGAAAACCCTAGGTTAAGAACAATGAATTCTTGCTTAATGTTCATAAATATATGTTAGAATCCACTTGGAATAGACTAGTATTGCTTACCTTAGTGTTTTTGGTGATGGAGGAGGAGAGCAGCTCGGTCTAGGATTCAGGAATTTGAAAAATAATAAAATAAGGTTGAGTCTGCTTATTTATACTGTTCATTGATGCGGACGAAGTACAGACGCCAAGTACGTCCCGTAATTTGAAGTACGGGCCGCACCTTGTGGCCCGTGCCTAGAATGTCAAGTTCCAGTAAGTAGTTAATTTCCCTGGTGAAGTACGGGCACTAGGTACATCCTGTACTTTGAAGTACAGGCCACACCTTGTGGCTCGTACTTGGAATGTCAAATTCCAGTGAGTAACTAATTTTCCTGTCGAAGTACGGGATAGAAGTACGTCCCGTCCTTCCAAGTGCGTCCCGCACTTGGATCCTGCACTTGACCTGAAATTTCCAATTTCCAGCTCCAACACTTCTGTTTGATTTTTTGAGTCTAGAATTATGGTCAAAGCCTAAGTTAAAAGTCCGAGGTGTTACAATATCTCCCCCTTGGGATCATTCATCCTCGAATGATGGGTTCTAGTAAGGAGTGACTGTTGAGACATGTGTTCACTAACTTACATGAACACGTAAAACTAAACCGAAAGGAGTACTAAACTGGCTAGCTTGCTGAACTAGATATCTACTAAACTGACTGAATGAATGCTGGGTTCAGTAACTACTAAACTGACTGAATGCTAAAACATGGAACTATAGAGTGAAATCTAAATGGGAAGATAAATTACCTTCGACATTTTCAGCTGACTCTTCAAAGAGATGGGGATATCTGGACTTAATGTCCTCCTCTGCTTCCCACATAGCCTCCTCAACTTTTTGACTCCTTCGAAGGACTTTCACTGAAGCAACTTCTTTCGTTCTCAACTTGCGAACCCGACAATCAAGGATCTCTACTGGAACTTCTTCATAAGTCAAACTATTATTGATGGTAATGCTATCAGTCGGGACAACCAACGACGGGTCTCCCACACACTTTTTCAACATGGACACATGAAACACTGGATGCACAACAATCAAGTCTTGTGGCAACTTAAGCTTATAAGCTACTTGACTAACCTTTCATAGGATTTTGTATAGTCCAACATAGCAGGGACTAAGATTCCCCTTCTTACCAAATCTCATGACACCCTTGACAGGCGAATCTTTAAGAAACACCCAATGATTAACTTGAAACTCTAAGTCTCTTCGTCTCACATCTGTGTAAGACTTCTGGTGGCTCTGAACTGTTTTCAACCGCTCCTGAATTAACTTGACTTTCTCCATAGCTTGATAGACCAAGTCTAGCCCTAACAACTCTGCTTCACCAACCTCAAACCAACCAATTAGCGATCTACCTCTGCGCCCATACAAAGCTTCATATGGTACCATCCCAATACTAGCTTGGTAACTGGTATTATAAGAAAACTCAATAAGAGGCAAGTGATCATCCTAATTTCCTTCGAAATCAAGGACACATGCCCTTAACATATCCTCAAGGATCTGAATAGTGTGCTCTTCCTGACCATCTGTCTAAGGGTGAAAAGTTGTACTGAGATTAACTTTTGTACCCAAACCTTTCTAAAAGGATCTCCAAAATTTTTCTGTGAACTAAGCACCACAATCTGAAATAGGGGATACTGGAGTTCCATGAAGTCTAACAATTTCACGAATTTACAACTTGGCATAGTCTCCACTGAATCTGTTGTCTTAACTGGCAAGAAGTGCGCTGACTTCGTAAGTCTGTCCACAGTCACCCAAATAAAATCATACCTCCTAGCTGAATAAGGTAAAACTGTTATGAAATCCATATTTATCATCTCCCACTTCTAAACGGGAAAATCAATATTTTGAGCCAAGACACCAGACCTCTGGTGTTCAACGTTCACTTACCGACAATTTGGACACTTAGCCACAAAATCTGCTAGATTTTTTCATGTCGTTCCACCAATAAATCTCCTTAAGATCATGATACATTTTCGTGGAATACCTGGAATGGTGAGCTTCTGACATAATTCTCTCTCTAAGCCCATCTACATCTGGAACGTATAATCTACCTTGGTATCTCAAGGTACCATCATCTCCCCCTCGTTCAAAAGTCATAGTCTTATGCTTGTGAATCCCCTTTTTCAACCGCAACAAGTAGGGATCCTTATACTGCTTCTCTTTAACTTCAACGACTAAGGAGTAAAGAGCTCTATTCTGAACAACCACACCACCATCCTCAGAGTCCAAAAGTCGAACTCTAAGACTGGCCAAACAGTGAACTTCCTTGGTCATAATCCTCTTATCTGCATCAACATGAGCTAAACTTCCCATGGAATGCCGACTAAGAGCATCAGCTACAACATTCGCCTTTCCTGGATGATAGAGAATATCCACATCATAGTCCTTAAGAAATTCGAGCCATCTTCTCTGCCTAAGATTCAACTCTCTTTGCTTGAATATATACGGCAGGCTTTTATGATCGGTGAAAATACCCACATGCACTCCATACAAGTAGTGACGCCATATCTTAAGTGCAAAAACCACAGCTGCCAATTCTAGATCATAAGTCGGATAATTCCTTTCATGAGCCTTAAACTGTCTAGATGCATAAGCCACAACTTTACCACGCTGCTTTAAAACACATCCGAGACCAAGTCCCAAAGCATCACAATATATAACGAATCCTTTGGTCTCTTCTGGTAGCATCAAAACTAGAGCAGAAGTCAATCTCTTCTTCAACTCTTCAAAACTCTGTTCACATTCATCTGACCATTGAAATTGAACCTTTTTCTGAGTCAACTTCGCCAACGGAGCTGAGATAGAGGAAAATCCCTCCACGAACTGCCTATAATAACCAGCCAAACCCAAGAAACTTCTGATATCTGATGCTGAGGTGGGTCTGGGCCAGTTCTTAACAGCGTCAATTTTCTGAAAGTCCACTTTAACACCTTCGCCTGAAATCACATATCCTAAGAATGCCACTAACTTTAGCCAAAACTCACACTTTGAGAATTTTGCATAAAGCTCGCAATCCTTGAGTGTCTGCAATACTATTTTGAGATGCTCTGCATGGTCAGCCTCACTACAAGAATATACCAGAATATCATCAATAAATATAATGACGAATAAGTGGAGATACGGCTTGAAGACCCTGTTCATAAGATCCATGAAAGTTGTTGGTGCATTCGTCAACCCAAACAACATGACAAGAAATTCAAAATGACCATAGTGGGTCCTTAAACTTTAAATGATGGTAGCCCGATCTGAGGTCAATCTTGGAATAACACTGAGCACCCTGAAGTTGATCGAATAAGTCATCGATTCTGGGAAGGGGATACTTGTTCTTAATGGTGACCTTGTTCAATTGGTGGTAGTATATACACATACGCAAGGATCCATCTTTCTTTGACCCTCTGAACACTGGGGGCTTCATCCGCAGAAATTCCTGAGTCCTAGAACTATTAGACCTGTTACTAGCACCTAAGCTAGGGACCCTTTCTTATCACTGGGCCTAGTTTGCCAAAATCTGAGTGAGCAGCTGAATAGCTCCTCTAACATCCGCGTCTGAAGTATTATGAGGTGTAGCTGTAGCGTTAGCTGGGGCGGCTACCTGAGCCGGAGTGTTCTCTTCTGTAGCTGCATCAACGGTAGCCCTCTGGCTAGTAGCTGTATTCCTCTTGTTGTACTTTCTTTTTGAAGCCATTTCTGAAATATGTAATTCGCATGAGTTAGAAGAATTCCTAAAAGTACTGCTCTAACTGCATGAACTAGAGTATGAAAGAAGTGAAATAAATCCTGAATGTCTTGGTGGTCAACTGTTTATATGTGTGGGGCCCTCACACATATAAAGGTAACCCCACTAGACACGACTTCATAGACTCCCTAAGATACTTGAACCTAGTGCTCTAATACCAAGCTTTGTCATGCCCCGAACCGTAGCCTAGGCGTAACACAGCACTCAGTGCCCAACTGCATGTGACCGAGTGAACGCATAGGCTGGCTGAATCAACATGTGATATCAAAACATGTAATACTAAGGAAATAAGACTACCACATGCTGATCTACTAAAAGGCTAACTGAAAATATATTAAATGCGAAAATATTGGTTTAAGTCTGAACATTTGAATAAATAGCCAACAAGGCAAATACATAAAAGACTGCTAATATTTGACTGACTGAACTATGTCTATGAAGCCTCTAAAGAATATTGGAAAAGTAACTATCAAAAACTATAAAGACTGAAAGCAGGATAACGCCCCGGAGGAACTGAGGCTCACCAAGAAGCTGATACGAGCAGTCTTAGCTAGCTGGATCGTCAACCTGTATATCGCGATGCAGACCTCTAAGCAATAAAAGGGACATCAACACATTTGAATTGTACTGGTATGTAAAGCAACTGAAAGAAGAAATATAAGTACTGAAACTGAACTAAACAGGAAGGCAAGGATCTGAAGTACTCTTGTTCTGAATGAAGAATCACCAGTATAACTGTAAATATAAACTGAGGCCTAGGGCCCAAATAATGTGCACAAAAACTATGGCCTCAGGCCCAAGCAATTCGTAAGCATAAACTATGGCCTAGGACCCAAATAATATGCACAAAATCTGTGCCCTCAGGCCCAAGCAATACATAAGCATAAACTATGGCCTAGGGCCCAAAAATACAAATACAGATGTTCAACATTAAACAATTTACAAAACTGAGACTGTCTATAGCTGATGGCATGATAACTGTTTCTGATTATGGAATTTAAGCAAATAACTGATTATACACTGACTGAGACTTATGTCATGTCAATACACAAGTTGATAATGATTACGTACTGAGTTCATGATATTCAAAGTGATCACCATGAATGAATTATGAAACTATAACCCTAGAAGATAGCAGTTCTACAACTATTCAAGAAACTAGGGCTAAATGGTATTCTAAGTCAAATTACTGATAAGCATGTAGAATGAGGCGTAGGGAGAATCATGAACATTCCCTAACTTAGATAGTTAGCCTCACATACCTATATATGCTCAAAACTTTGCAATAAAGGTCTGAACTTTGAGAAGAATCCCAAAAGCCTAAGTTTTGAACCTTTATATGGGTTTTCTTGAAAACCCTAGGTTAAGAACAATGAATTCTTGCTTAATGTTCATAAATATATGTTAGAATCCACTTGAAATAGGCTAGGATTGCTTACCTTAGTGTTCTCGGTGATGGAGGAGGATAGCAGCTCATTCTAAGGTTCAGGAATTTGAAAAATAATAAAATAAGACTGAGTTTGGGTATTTATATTGTTCACTGAAGCGGACGAAGTACGGACGCCAAGTACATCCCGTACTTTGAAGTACAGGCTGTACCTTGTGGCTCGTACCTAGAATGTCAAATTCCAGTAAGTAGTTATTTTCCTTGGTGAAGTACGGGCACGAGGTACGTCCCGTACTTTGAAGTACGAGCAACACCTTATGGCCCGTACCTGGAATGTCAAATTCCAGTGAGTAACTAATTTTCCTGTCGAAGTACGAGCCAGGAGTACGTCCCGTCCTACCAAGTGTGTCCCGCATTTGGATCCCACACTTGACCTGAAATTTCCAGTTTCCAGCTGCAACACTTCTGTCTGATTTTCTGTGTTTAGAATCATGGTCAAAGCCTAAGTTAAAAGTCCGAGGTGTTACAGAAATAAATAAGAAAATTCATGCTTCACACGTCACAAAGGGGATAAACTATAAAACAACTGAATGATGTTCATAATAGGGGTGCGACTGAATCTAATTATATTCTGTCCAGTTAAATAAAGGCAAACAAATCAAGGTTAACCAAGATGTCATGAAGCACCTAAACAGCTAAAAGGATCAGGAGATAGAAATATTATCTTCTTGACAAATTAATCGAACCATGTGATTTTTCCTTAACTCAAGGCATTATGAAGTTGTGAACAAGAAAACATTGGTGGAGTGCAACATTCATTTTATATTTTCTCTGTTTTCTTAATGCTATTCCATTTTATTGGTTCAATTTAAAAGGTAAACTTTTTGATAAAAGCATGTGAAATTTAATCTTCCTAATTATGTGAAATAAATATTTTTTAATGTATATTCTTTCCTATTTCGACCACATGTGGTCGAAAACGTTAAATAATATTTAAGTAAAAATAGATTTTGCGACCACACAAGATCGAAAATTGTATTTTCTTAATTTAGGTAGAACATTTTTTTTCGACCTTGTGTAGTTGAAATGAGGTCGAAAAAAATTTCACCCTATCAATTAACGCCCTGTCCTTTGCATCAGTGTTAATTTCACTTCACAAGAATCCTATTCATTTCTTCATTCTTCTTTCACTAAAATTAATGATACAATGTTGCCGGTACTTGAAATTCAAGATGAGTACAATCAAGAAGAATTTGATTGGATTATTGCTAGTAACGTAACCAAAGCAATAGAAATATTAAATTGCATAATAGACAGTCAAAGCTAAATAGGGTCACATACCAGCTTCATCCTAACGACTTCATGGCTGGTGACCCCACTAGTGTGTCGAAATCCACCCTTATCTGAGGCCGTGGTCTTCTTCCCATTTTCACTTTGCTTCAAAAACATCGAATCAGTCGCCCAGAAGTGCAGCAGTTTCTTCCAGTTATCATCATGGATCTACTTAGGCTTCAGGACTTTTTCACGGGCTCTATGCAACTCATGCTTAAGTATAGTCCCCGCCTTTTTCTCGAAATTCTGCGCTACTAATGACTCATGTTCCGGCTTCCAAAAAGACTTTGTCTGCAACGAAATTAAAATGTTTTCATTAATATATATGGAAAATTACATAAACAATCAACATATATTTATATTATTTTACTACAAATAATAAATACCCTGCACTCTATAAACATCTGCTTCTTCAAACCCACTGGCACCTTGCCCCAAGACGAAATGGCGCCTCTATAGAGTGATTTGACTGACTGTGAAACCCATTTAGTTGCTTTTCCCAGATAGAAGCTGCATCAAAACCAAATAATTAATTTAAATATTACCTTAGATGTTTTAGAATAAATTAAATAATTTATGAAAATTCAATATACTTACCCGTATCCAACTGGCTTGATTATGAGAATACCATACCCATCAACTGTCTCAAGATCTCCTAGTCAGGGAGATTCGTCGTCAGAATCAGAGCTACTTTCTTGAGGCCCCAACATCACAACATTTGGGTTATATGAGGTCGTTGGCTGTGACGCTATCGGGCTGGGAGTAGCTGTCGAAGTACCGCTCATATTCGCTCGCTGTGATATATGATAATAATCAGGAAGGCCATGTGAGATAGTGCGAGGTGTGCCAGGGGACTGAGATCGACCCTGTGGTTCTGTTTGGCCCTGAGGCCAAAAAAATAGGTGCACTGTGACATGACTAGTCGGCTGACCCCATGCCAACCCATTGACTTTCCCATAATGTAGAAATGGAGACACGTGGTGAGAGGTACGGGAGTGGAGACTGATCTCTGGCGGGAATCCTAAGGGTTCCTGCATTTATATTGTGTTATGTATGAATTTCGTTTTAAGAAAAATGATTAAAAAGTTAGTCATTACCTCTCGAAAGGATACATCCACCTAAATTGAACTGGGCCTCCGAGTCGGGCTTCGTATACAAGATGAACTGCAACATGTTCGATCACATCAAAGAATCCCAGAGGAAGAATCTTCTCCAACTTTTTTGTGATAACAGGAATATTATAATCCATCCAAGAAAGGTTATCTTCCCTCAACGTCTTTGGAATACAAGTCTTTGAAGAGCAAACTAATTTCTGTCATAGGTTTCTAGATTCGTTCAAGCAAGCTACTAAATGCAATTGGGAGTAAAGTTTCCATGAAAACGTGATATTCACGACTTTTCATCCCATCCATCCTCCCTTGGTCCATATCAACACGTGTTCCAAAATTTGATGCATGCCCATCTAGCATCTTCAAGTCTCGGACCCACTCACAACTCTTACGCTTCTTCTCGGTTGTGAAAGAATAGCTAGCCTTAGGCTTGAAGAACTTGTTTGTTTCGGCTGCAACTCTAACTGTTTTCGTCGACAATACTCAGGCAAGTCCATTCTAGCCTTAACATTATCTTTGTTCTTGTCCTTCACATCCACCACTGTGTTAAAAAAATTATCAAAGTAATTTTTTTCAATGTGCATGACATCAAGATTATGTTGAAGAAGATTATCCTTCCAATATGGAAACTCCCAAAATATGCTCTGTTTTGTCCAGCTATGGTAAATCCTATACCCTTCTAACCTATACGGTTCTTCTTCAGTAACCTTTGGGAGGTTTTGAACTCTCTCCTAGATATCCTCACCAGACAGTATTGGAGGTGGACAGTCTTGTTCAATTGTATTCTTCTTAAATGCATTTTTCATTCTCCTAAAGGGATGATCCATCAGCAAGAACCGACGGTAACAATCAAACCATGAATTCTTTTTGCCGTTTTTTAAAGTGAAGGGCTTAGTATTCTCCATGCAGTGAGGACATGCTAACTTTCCGACTGTCATCCACCCAGACAACATCCCGTACGCAGGAAAATCATTAATAGTCCACATTAAAACGACCCTCAAATTAAAATTCTGCTTGCTCTAAGTGTCATATGTCTCAACCCCTACAGCCCACAACTGTTTCAGTTCATCAACTAGTGGTTGTAAATACACATCAATCAAAACTTTTGGATTACGGGGGGCAGGAATAATGCAATTAAAGAATATATATATATATATATATATATATATATATATATATATATATATATATATATATATATATATATGGACCAGTCATACATGTTAGTGTTATGATTTTAATGATGACAAATTGTTAAGTAGGTACTATACTCAAAGGTTCAACCAAACCCAGTGGACAGAAAAGCCCAATACACAAAAAGGGTTCAGTCGGCTGCAAAGGAGTACATGACAAAGTCGGCTCCATAAGGAAAGGACTTCCAGGCACGAAGAAAATAAGCTCTTGCTTATTTTTGGAACAAGGATCAAAGTTTACTCAAGAAATCAAATCAGCACAATTGTGGAAATTCAAGCATTAAATCAAATCGGCATCTACAAGGAAACAAGTACCATTCAAATAAGGAAAATGGCGCATAAGGAAAGCAGCAGTTGTATAGCGTTGATTATGCATCAAGAATGTACAAGGAAACAAGTATCTACTAAATAAGGGTGATGACAAAGAAGGAAAGAAACGTTACAACATTAATGAGCTCTTGCTTTATTCTTGAAAATTAGGATCCTCAATATCCCTAATTTACAAGGATCAATTCTCTTGGGTTGACATCTCTGCTGGAAAAGTGTCTAACGGCTAGTCACTTGAAGACTATATATTCAAGACTCTAGAGACGAAGAAAAATATATCTTGGTCTCATACTCTCAAGCTCTCTGCTTTACTTTTCACAAACATTGTATTCTTGAGTGATATAAAAAAAAAAAAAAAGAAAGGAGAGATATAATATAGTTTGTGAGGCATTGTATCAAAAAGATTACAAGTGTTTGAGTATAGACGTAGGAGCTCCATTCAAACAAACCATTGTACTAATCCATTTACAAAGAGCTGCAGAGAACACCCTTGCAACCCAAGGGGACTAAACTAAGATTCACATTGAATCTAAACTAGTATAAAATATTTGGTGTCATTTATTTCCTGCACTTTTATTACTGCATTACGTTATAGTCGACTAGTATTCGAAGTTAGTTGACTATCTGAGCGAAAAAGTTACATTTCACCCCCCCCCCCCCCTTCTTGCACTTTCAATTGGTATCGGAGCCAGGTCTCACACTTCGTTGCTTAACAACAAGTGAGATAAGATCAAATGGCTGCATATCAAATTCTTGGAGCAATCTTACAAGATAGGCACTCCACAACAAGACCACCCTATTTCAATGGTGAACACTACTGTCATTGGAAAGAAAGGTTCAAGATCTTTGTGCAATCAATAGACTATCAAGCATGGATCGTGATCAAAAAAGGACCTAAGCCTATCCCAAATGTGGATACAAAGGATACAAACACAAAAATTAATCTGGAGTCACATGATGTGACTAAAGAACAACAGGAGACTCTATCAACAAATGCTAGATCAATAGCTTTGTTGTACTGTGCAGTCAGCGGAGAAGAGTATGCTAAAATATCCAACTGTGAGATTGTAAAAGAAATGTGGGATAAACTTGAAGTCACATATGAAGGAACATCAAAAGTGAGGGAAACCAAAATTGATGCACTAAGGTATGATTATGAAGCTTTTAGCATGAAGGATGATGAGAACATAGAATCAATGTTCACTAGATTCAACAAGATCATTGGTGAACTTAAATCTCTTGGAGTGACCTATGCCAATTCTCAACAGGTGAGAAAACTTGTCAGAAGTCTATCGAGGACTTGGGAAACCAAGGCGATTGTTTTGGAATATGGAAACCTGGACAATTTTACCTATGACAAACTAAGAGAAAATCTGATGGCTTTTGAAAAGAACTATATTCGAAGATATCAGAAGGATGAAAAGAAGAAAATAGTTGCCTTTAAATCTCAGGCTGAAGAATCTGATGATGAGTTTAAAGAAGAAGAAGTGGCCATGATTTCTAGCCATGTGATTAAAGCCATGAGAAGATCTAGAAACAATAGAAAAGGAAGTTCAAATTTCAGAAAAGGTAAAACTTCCGATGTTCAAAGAAATGATGGAAAATGCTACGAATGTGGAAAATATGGTCACATTGCATCTGAATGCCCTGAGGTAAAAAGGAAACCATCGAAAAACTATCAAAAACAAAGAGCATTCAGCAGTTGGAGTGAAGATGAAGCCTCTGAAGATGATGAAGAAGGAATGGAGAACATTTGCTTCATGGAAATTGGCGAAACTAGCGAGGTAAGACCTTATCATGCGTTCTAACTGTAGTGAAACTCAAGAATTGCTTGATCAAACACTTGAGGATTTAAATAGAGTGTTTAATGAATATAAGAAACTTAAGAGAGAAAGAAGGGACTGGGAACTTAAACTAGAAGTAGTTGAAATAGAAAGGGATCTTCTTCAAGAAGAAGTTGAGGACTTGAAATTGCAGCTTAATGGGTTACGTAAGTCCACCAGTCATAGCTCAGTTAGATCTAACCAGTCGACTCGTAACAATAAGTCGACTGGGAAAAGACCTATCAGTAATAGTAATACCTCTGAAAAATCTAAGGGTGTGTCGACCAATTATGAGGAGACAGATCAGTCTAATAAAAGCTTTCAAACAACTGAAAGGAAGTCTCCAAGAAATATTCATAAATCAACTACTCATTTTTTGAAAAAACACTCTTTTCAAAAATGTTTTTGCTGTGGAAAAATGGGTCATAAATATCTTCAATGTAGATTTCGCTACACACCTTCTCTAGGTTAGATATGGAAGCCCAAGACCAATCATCAAAGCACTAACTCTCGAGGACCCAAGGAAGCTTGGGTACCTAAAAGAAAGTAACTACCTTGTTTTGCAGGAGCACCACAAGCAGAAATCAAAAGGGAAATGGTATCAAGATAGTGCGTGTTCCAGTCACATGACAGGCGATAAAAGCTTGTTCAAATCAGTCGCAGACTTTGATGGAGGATTAGTTACTTTTGGTGACAACTCAACAGGAACAGTAATTGGTACAAGAACTATTTCGTTTAATAACTCTTGTGATATCACTAACGTTTATCTTGTTGAAGGACTCAAATATAACCTCTTAAGTATCAGTCAGCTATGTGATTCTGATTTAGAGGTAAGATTCAAAAAGACTGGCTGTATCATAGAAGACAAAACTGGAAAAGAAATTCTTCCTGGCAGCAGAACAAAAAATGTGTATGTGCTTGACTCTGTTAAAAGTCCAGCTGGACACATTTGTTTGGCTTCAATGGGAGAAGATCCTTGGGTTTGGCACAAGAGACTTGGACATGCTAGCATGCGGCTAATTGAAAAATTAGCCAAACACGATTTGGTCTTAGGCCTGCCTAAAATAAACTATTCAAAAGATCATATATGTGATGCTTGTCAGAAAGGTAAGCAAACAAGAAGTTCTTTTAATTCCAAAGATATTGTATCCACTTCTAAACCATTGCAGCTTCTACATATGGACCTTGTTGGTCCTACTAGAACTGCTAGCATTGGAGGAAAAAGGTATGCTTTCGTTATCGTTGATGATTTCTCTCGTTTTACTTGGGTTATATTTCTTGCTCATAAGGATGATACTCTAAAGAATTTTAAGTTTTTCTGTGAGAAAGTTCAGCGTGACAAAGGATACTACATTACTTCCATAAGAAGTGATCATGGAAGAGAATTTGAAAACAAGGCCTTTGAGGATTTTTGAAATGAACAAGGTTATGCTCATAATTTTTCCTCACCAAGATCTCCTCAGCAAAATGGTGTCGTTGAAAGAAAGAACAGAACCTTACAAGACATGGCTAGAACAATGATTTTAGAACACAATCTGCCACATCACTTTTGGGCAGAAGCTGTAAGCACAGCATGTCATGTATTGAACAGGTGTCTGATTCGACCTATTCTAAAGAAAACCCCTTATGAGCTATGGAATGGTAAGAAACCCAATATTAGTTATTTTCACTCATTTGGGTGCAAATGTTTTGTGCACAATAATGGGAAAAACAACATTGGTAAGTTTGATCCTAGAAGTGATGAAGGTATTTTTGTTGGCTACTCAAATAATAGCAGATCCTATAGAATTTTCAATAAACGCACTAAATCTATTGAAGAATTAGTTCATGTTATTTTTGATGATACTAACCATTTGGTCGAGAAAGAAAGATTTGCAGATGAAGATGTTTGCCAACCTTCAGTCACTATGACTACTCCTTCAACTGATCAGAATCTCTCATTAAGAGAAACTACCTCTGCTGATGAGTCGATTAATCTTACAATTGGACCTGTTCCAAACGAATGGAGGAGTGAGCCTGATTATCCTAAAAAGTTTGTCATTGGAGAAATAAATGAAGGAATGAAGACTTGAGCATCTTGTAAAAATAATGCAAATTTGGCACTTATATCTCAACTCGAGCCAAAGAAAGTAGATGAGGCTTTAAAGGATGATCATTGGATTAAGGCAATGAAAGAAGAACTGGATCAGTTTAACAAGAATAAAGTATGGAATGTGGTTCCTAGGCCTGAAAAAGAATCAGTAATAGGAACAAAATGGGTTTTAAGAAACAAGTTAAATGAAGCAGGCGAAGTTGTGAGAAACAAAGCACGACTGGTTGCCCAAGGCTACTCACAACAGGAAGGAGTCGACTATGATGAAACATTCGCTCCTGTTGCACGGTTAGAATCTATTCGAATTTTGCTTGCTTATGCTGCTTTTAAAGGTTTTAAACTATTTCAAATGGATGTCAAAAGTGCTTTCTTAAATGGATTTATTGAAGAAGAAGTCTTTGTAAAATAGCCACCTGGTTTTGAAAATCCTAAATTCCCATAACGCGCGTTCAAACTAAGTAAGGCTTTATATGGTCCTATAGACTGGTATGATCGACTAAGCACTTTCTTAGTAGAACATGGGTTCTCTAGAGAAAAGATTGATGCAACTCTTTTCATTAGATCTTTTATAAATCTACTTACACAAATCTATGTGGATGATATTATTTTTGGAAGTTCTAACCCCTCTTTATGTAAGGAATTTTCTGACCTCATGCAAAGTGAATTTGAAATGAGTATGATGGGAGAACTAACATTTTTCTTGGGACTTCAAATCCATCAATCCGACAAAGGAATATTCATTTGTCAAAGTAAGTATACAAAGGAGCTTGTTCACAAATTTGGTCTAAGTGATGCTAAAGCTATAAAAACTCCTATGAGTCCCACATGCTCGATTGACAAAGATGATACAGGTAAAGCAGTTGATGAGACTAAATATAGAGGAATGATAGGCTCTTTACTATATCTCACTGCTAGTTGACCGGACATCATGTTTAGTGTTTGCAAATGTGCTCATTTTCGCCTCCTAAGGAATCTCATCTCAGTGCGGTAAAACGAATAATTAGATATTTATTTGGAACAATTTCCTATGGATTATGGTATCTCAAAACTAATCCCTTCAAACTAGAAGGATTCTCTGATGCTGACTTTGCATGTGATAAAGATGATAGAAAAAGCACAAGTGGTTCCTGTCAACTACTTGGAAAATCATTAATTTCTTGGCATAGCAAGAAACAAGGATGTGTTTCTCTTTCTACTACTGAAGCTGATATATTTCTGTTGTGTAATGTTGTGCTCAACTTCTATGGATGGTGCATCAACTAAGTGATTATGATCTGTTATTTAAGCCTGTTAAAATTTTCTGTGATAATTCTAGTGCCATATGTCTATCTAAAAATCCTGTGCATCATTCTAGAGCAAAGCATATAGATATTAAACATCATTTTATTAGAGATCATGTCGTCCAGGGGTCTATTGAATTACATTTTGTCTCCACCGAAAATCAACTAGTTGATATTTTTACAAAACCCTTACTTGAGGAAAGATTTTGCATGCTTAGAGAATCTTTAGGAATTATTGATAAGCCCATATAACTGTGTTATTTTTGGTAAATTGATTGATTTTCCTTCACTGAATTGTTCATTAATTACCGCCTCTTCTCCTTCCCCCATTTCACGCTTTCTCATAAAGTTCATCATTACCCTTTCCCCTCTTTTTCTACCGTCTCTTCATTCTTCCGCGTCTCTCACTTCCCCATAAACCTTTCCTCTTCCATGACTCTTCACCATCCCCAAAATCTCCATTAAAACCATCCTCTCTTCCATTCCTCTTCACTCAACCACCTTTCTCTCTTCTTCAAACCATGGCCAAAACACAGAAACCCTCGTCTATTTCCACTCGCAAAAGCTCTAGAAACAAGAATAAAGGCAAACCCTCATCTCCTGTTAAGATAGACTGTGATGGCTTTGATTCCTTTACTCACAACTCTGCAAATACATTATTCTTTCGTTTCTCCAGTAAATGTGACCATGCAGATGAAGAATGTGGTGAGTCTTCCAAGAAATTTAAGTTTGACTATGAAAACGCCTTTCTTGACCATCGAAACTTCTGGTCCACTCCAAATTCTGACCTATTTCACTCTCTTAAAGGTAAATCTTTTGCTCATGGTCGAATTGTGGATTTTGATGTTATTTCTTCATTGCATTGTCATATTCAACAATTTTTTGACTTTCAAGGTTGGGTAAATCTTTTCTCCTATGCTCCTCCTCGAGTTTATGAACACCATATTCGTATATTTTATGCCAATCTTAGAGTCACTAAGGATAATGAACTTGAAACCCTTGTTTTTGGCACACGTCTTTTGTTTGATAACTCTGGCTTTGATGAGATGTTTAATATCAAAAGCTCTGGTTTTTCTGCTTTACCTCATAACTCATGGCAGTCAGATTTTGAGGTCTCCTATATACAGGCCAAAAGGTCTATTTCTCTTGAGTCGACTGGTTCTTTGCCCCCTCATTTGGGCCCCAAACATTTGTCCTTTGAAACTCGTGTACTTGCTTATATTGTTGCCTCCACCATCATGCCTCGTGTAGGCTCGTTGTCTACTCTTACTCAGCGTGATACTCTAATTACCTACTGCCTGGTTAAAAGTGTAAGCTTCATACTCCTCACTTGTCATGAACCACATGTTAGAATCTGCTTCTGATCCTCTAATTTGCCCTATGGTATGCTTATTACTCGCATTATAAAAGCCCATCATGTTAATCTTGATGACCACCCTCCTATCTTTATCAAACAATGTTATAATTCTCGAGCATTTGTTAGTATGGGATATATTTGTATGGATGACGCTTGGGTTCTAAAGAAGGATATGGATAAGGAAACTGAGAGCGCCTGTCCTCCTGTTTTCCCATCCAAACCTTCCTCCTCGAACCCCCCTGTTGATCATTTTTTACGATATACTTGCTAGACCTTCAGCTCTTGATGACAAACTTGATTCCCTTAAGGATCTCCTTGTGTCCACTCACTTTCAAATGGAAAAAGTCAGGGATGTATCTAAGGAGGCAAGTACTGATGTTGCTCGAGTGCGTATAAAGATTGATGGTGGCTTAAGGGAAGTAGGTAAGTTGGCTACCAAACTGCAAGGAAGTGTTGATGGTCTTCCTGCTAAGTTGACTGCAACTCTGGATACCATGAAGGATGCTATGGTTAACACCTTAGCATACTTCCGTAAGGCCTTTCAGTAAACAGCAGCAATAGGCGGAACAGCAGGAGCAGCACTCTGAGGGGGAGCAGGATTAGTTGTGTTATAACCTACTAGTATTAGACAATTTTTGGTTTTCGATATAAGTCCCTCTTAACTCTATTTTTGTGTTATGACCTGCTAGAACTAGACTTCGTTTTGTGGCTGCTCAGACTTTGTTTTGTGGCTGCCTGATCAGCCATTTTTGGACTCCTTGGTGCTGGTCTATCCAGCCATCTGATCTAACCTTATTATCCTATTGTCTGTATATTATCTTTTTGGTTTTCCTGTGTGTCTTTCGTTTTGATTGATGCCAAAGGGGGAGAAAAAGCAAGCATGCAAGTCTGGATGAGTCAACTATTCAGGGGGAGAAGTCAACTGCTCAGGCGGAGCATTATTCATGGATTAGACTCACCCACCTAAAACAGGGAAGTTGACTACAATTTGAGTTTTTTTTTTTTTTTTTTTTTTTTTTTTTTTTTTTTGTCATCATAAAAAAAAGGGGAGATTGTTAGTGTTATGATTTTAATAATGACAAATTGTTGTGTAGGTACTATACTCAAAGGTTCAACCAAACCCAGTGGACAGAAAAACCCAATACACGAAAAGGGTTCAGTCGGCTGCAAAGGAGTACATGACAAAGTCGGCTCCATAAGGAAAGGACTTCAGTACACGAAGAAAATAAGCTCTTGCTTATTTTTGGAACAAGGATCAAAGTTTACTCAAGAAATCAAATCAGCACAATTGTGGAAATTCAAGCATTAAATCAAATCGGCACATACAAGGAAACAAGTACCATTCAAATAAGGAAAACGGCGCATAAGGAAAGCAGCAGTTGTATAGCATTGATTATGCATCAAGAACATACAAGGAAACAAGTATCTACTAAATAAGGGTGATGACAAAGAAGGAAAGAAATGTTACAACATTAATGAGCTCTTGCTTTATTCTTGAAAATTAGGATCCTCAATATCCCTAATTTACAAGGATCAATTCTCTTGGGTTGACATCTCTGCTGGAAAAGTGTCTAACGGCTAGTCACTTAAAGACTATATATTCAAGACTCTAGAGACGAAGAAAAATATACCTTAGTCTCATACTCTCAAGCTTTCTGCTTTACTTTTCACAAATATTGTATTCTTGAGTGATATAGTGTAAACAAAAAAAAAAGGAGAGATATAGTATAGTTTGTGAGGCATTGTATCAAAAAGATTACAAGTGTTTGAGTGTAGACGTAGGAGCTTCATTCAAACAAACCATTGTACTAATCTATTTACAAAGAGCTACAGAGAACACCCTTGCAACCCAAGGGGACTGGACTAGGATTCACATTGAACCTGAACCAGTTTAAAATATTTGGTATCATTTATTTTCTGCACTTTTATTACTGCATTACGTTATAGTCGACTAGTATTCGAAGTTAGTCGACTATCTGAGCGAAAAAGTTACAATTCACCCCCCCCCCCCCCTCTCTTTCACTTTCAATACACATCTCAGGAGGAAGATTATACGGGGTTATGAACACGGGCCAGCAAGAATACGGAGCAGCAGAAATAGAATGCGGAGTGAATCCGTCTAAACATAAACCCAACCTAACGTTACGTGGTTCAACTGCAAAGTCTGGATAGGTTCTATCAAAATGCTGCCAAGCCTCACCATCAGATAGATGACACATAACACCCGGTGGCCTTCTATTTTCACCGTGCCATCTCACACGAGGAGGCGTAACTATTAGATGCATACAACCTCTTTAACCTTGGTATAAGTGGTAAGTAATGCATCGCCTTAACATCAACTCTCTTCCCACTGTGAGTCTTCTTAAACCGATCACTACCACAAAACTTACAAGATTCTAGACCGATGTCGTCCTTATAGTATAACATGCAGCCATTTTCACAACAATCAATTCTGACCGACGAGAGTCCCAACTTGGGTACCAATGTCTTTACCTTATAGTAATTATCAGGTATCTCTAGAGTCGGGTCAACTAATTCATGCATGAGGTCAATTACATAATCCATTGCCCCTTCGGAAACATTGTAATCTGCTTTGATACTCAATAATCTAACGGCGATAGACAATTGAGAGTGGGGACTCCCATTATGTAAGGGCCAGCTAGCTTGATTTAACTTTACATAAAAATGTTTGGCCTCTTCATTGGGAGGTTCTTCAACATGGCCACCAGATTCAAAATCCGAATGCATGCCATATGCATCCTGAACCATGTTGTGCATTCTAGAATTTTGGACATTACGTTCTACCCCCTACTGCTTTCACTGACTTCAAAGTTCTGAGATCTACCAAAATTGTTGTGTGTTTCTCCATGACTAGTCCACACTGTATAATTACTTTTAAAGCCTTTTTCGTACAGATGAAGCGTAAAATTCTCTAGGGTCTCATAATTCATACATTCACATTTAACACAAGGACACCTAACCACACCATGAACTGTAAAATCCTCAAGTGTCTTTGCTTATTCAACAAAAGCATAGACACCGGCTATAAATTCTTCCCTCATCCCTAATGGATCATCATAAGATCTATTGTACATACAACTACGAGAATCTATCTACACAAATAGCACAAAGTTTGAACTTGTTAAACCATACTTAGTTTATATGTTATTAGTAAAAGGCTCACCAACCATAATTACCATAATTCTCAAAACGCCATCATAATTACCAAAAAAGATCAGAAAAGCACAAATTTTGAACTTGTTAAACCATACTTAGTTTATATGTTATTAGTAAAAATATATATATATATATACAAGTATAAAGGACCTTCAACTCTAGCTCAAGAAGAGACAAATGACATGAAAGGTGATTAGTTTAGTCAACCTATTTAACTGTCTTTTAAGCAAAAAGCACAAACTGGTATATTAAACTAATAAATCATGAACAAGCCAGTGCTACCACAGATCACTTCAATACTTCTCATAAATAGCATATAAGGCCTTATGCCAGAGAACAACGAAGAATTCACATTCAAGCCAAGCACCATTTCAATTACTCACAAAGGCCACAAATAGCCAAGGGGAGAAATCATTCAGAAATTTAACGCAAGGACATCTAACCACACCATGAACCATAATAGTAGCCAACCACTATACTAATCAAACTAAATCTAGAAAAGAGTTGATAACTCATTAGTCTAGCTACAATTGATAACTCATTAGTCTAGCTACTAACATCCTAACAAGTAATTAACTGCTAATTTAGGCTAAGCAAAGCGTGATTTAACTAATTGCTTAAACAAACAAATCACACAATTGCTAATTAAGCCAACAGTGGACTAACATATAAACTAAAAAGAACCGTGCAACTAACAATTAAACTACTCATGCCACAAGATTAGGAATCAAACTAAGCCAAACACATAACTAAGAGGTAACACACACAATAGTGCAGAAATTAAAAGAGAGGAGGAGAAGATTAATTAATTTGCACATTTGCTCCCAACAACTAAGTTATATGACTATATACTTATCACAAAGGAAAGTTTTCTTCTAGTTCAAACGCTTTGATGAACTGGAAGCAGTAAATAATCTAACCTCTGTTGCTACTTTCTTATCTAGCAAATCTACCTTAATTCCGGCAATTGACAACCTATTCCAAAAAGAAGAGAAACTGTTTCAGTTTTCTTTTCCAACCCTGTTTCATAAACATTTTGGTTTATGCAAACCGAATCATTGATCCTCCTGATAGAAGGCTAGCTCCTGAAATGTACTCACCTCTTAATTTTAGTTCATATGTATCACCTCTTAATATTTGCACAACAATCATAACTCATAATTCCATAAAGTTATCAAACAGTACACAACAATCATAACTCGTAATACAAAAGGAAGCTTAAGTATTCGGATACTAATAACACCCGGTGGCCTTCTATCAATGCACTTAGCATAGTGAAAAAACATGTACAGTATAACATTATTCACAAACTGCTCTGAAACTTTCGACCTCATGTGGTCGATTTTTTTTCGACCAAAAAGTGTGGTCGAAAAACCCTGTTTTCTTATTAGTTTAAACTACCTAGTTGAGGATCAGATTATTATTATTTAGCAATAATTAGGTGGCTTCTTCACTCAATAACATCTAGGCCCCTGTAACAAAATGTAAATTTAATTAGTTCATACACAATTAAATAAGGGTGCAATCTGCTAAATGTAAAATTCAAACTTTGCTGCTCTCTGCAAGAATCCGATGTGAAATTCTTTCCTTAACTTTAATTAGGCGAATCCTTTTTTAATTAGTCCATATTATATAAATCAAATAGAGCTGTGTTAAAAAAATTGAAGCAAAGAGTTTTCATCTAGTAAGAGTAAGGAATAATGTTTCATTGCACATGCGAATCTTCTGTATTTTTCCCACTTGCCTACTCTTTTTATTACTCAATATTGTGTTCAGTGTATGGCTAAAACAAGGAGGTAATTAATCATTTTAAACTTGTAACTATATTCTCTTATTTTTTAAATTAAATCCTTCTCTGTTAAATAAAGCCAAACCATTTAGTTTCGACTTCTATCCAAGCTAGAAGCTAAGAGAGTACCTACTACAATTGCTTTTCTCTAAAAATTCAAATCCTTAACTTCCTAAAAAATTTCCCTCAGGGAGATTTACCAAAAGACTCCTATTAGTATCCAACATACAAATATCACTACTACACTTCCAAAGCAGTATATTAGAAAAGGAGGATTCAATCTAGTGTAACATAATAATTCACTACTAAAAACATGTACAGTATAACATTATTCACAAACTGCTCAGATGAACCAAAAATGAAATATTTTCCTTTATTGGTCTTTAGCATAGCTAAACAAGAAACCCAAATAACTGAACCATGCGACACAATCCAGGAAAAAAAACAATGAACACAGATAAACAAGAAATCCCAATTACTGAACCATAAAAAACATACAGAAACAACCCATGAACATAGATAAACAAGAAAACCAATTACTCAATCATATTGTTCACTTCAGACAAAACCAAAAAAAAGAAAAAAAAAGATTCCCAATAATTAAATATCAAAAAGTTCAAAACTTTTCACATTGGAAACCTGAAAAAGACAAAAATTTATAACAATTTGATTCTTGGGTCAACAGAGTGGACAAAAGTGAAAGGAGCATGTATGTACTGAGCAACAGGGCTAGAAGTTGCTCCAGATATAGCAATCTTTAACAATAAATATAAGTAATCTACTAATTAAACTACAATTACAAAGTAATGTAACTAATAATGATAGAAATGAGATTGAAAAAAAATGGAAAAAAAATTACTTACCTTTAGTGGCGGCGGACAGCAAGCTAGGGCGGCAACGGAGAACAGACAGTTTTGGGGATGGGGCATCGGCTGCGTTTGAGGGTGTGGTGGGGATGGGAGCTAGTTTTGGTATTTTAGGTTTTAGAAGAGTAAAGACACGATCTGATTTTGGGGGAGTATAATGAAATTTTTTACTTAAGTTTTTCGACTGCATGCGGTCGAAATATGTTTTTTTTTTTTTAATTAATTTTTTTATACTTATATAATTTAATTTTTTATAAAATGATTTTTTATTCATTTATTATTTGTACAAAAATAAGTTTCAATCTCATGTGGTCGAAATTTCATTCACATTTAAATATCGATCCGTGTGGTGAGAGAGAAATCCAAAAAAAAAAAAAAAAATTGAAACTTTCAACCTCATGTGGTCGATATTTTTTTCCCACCAAAAAGTGTGGTCGAAAACCCTTTTTTTTAGTAGTGATTATAAGCATTCCTTCCTTTCTTCTAAAATATTCTTAGATTCTTCTTCTGCCAAATGAAATAGACACAGCCAAACATTACCATTCTCATGAGCACTACAGCAATAGCATTCTTCCCCATTAATTAGTTGTGTGTTCTTGCCCAGTATAACTTAGAGTACCATCCCATAGCACGCCTGTTCAGACCTTGCCATATGAGCGACTTGCACCCAGGGGCGGAGCTACAGTGTAACGTGGGGGTTCGGACAAACCCAGTAGCTTTTGCGTAGATCCTGTATTTGCATTAGAAATTACAGTGACTTTATATAACTATTACGGTCTGAACCCACATACGAAACAAGCAGATGGTTCAGTGGTAGGAAGAGCAACGGGAAGGTCTCCGTGTCACGTGGTTCTAGGTTCAAAACCAACCTTCAGCAGCTTTTTTCTCTTTTGCTAAGAAAAGAGATTTCTTTTTAAAACTTTAACAGTCTCTTTAACAGATTTCTTTGAAATGGTAGGAGTGCTAATTTGATTTTAATTCTTTTTAGAGCATTATTTTGTATTTCTTAATTATTGTTTAATTGTATCAAACTGAATGTTCTTTAACATAAAATGTCAGCTCTTCACGTACTGATTTGATGTTGGCTTTCTTTTCTTTTTGTAAAAAACTTTAGTAGTATTCAAATTTATTGAGTAATGAATTTCATTATTTTATTATATATTTGAACAAAGATAACATTTTTAGTGGTTTATGAAATTCTTTAAGGAAAATTAAAAGGCAAATTATTGGAAATTGCTGGGGGGTTTTGTGGGGGGGGGAGAAGAATTATGAGAAATTAGAGTAGAATAAGTTTCTCACAATTATAAACAACTATTTAACTACTACGTGCACTCAATATTTATTTAATAAAAAAAAAAAAAAAAATTCAATATTTTGAAATTCATAGGAATAATTTCACACCTTTTTTATATTAAAAGAGAGGATTAAGGAACCATGCATGCTAAGATAAATCCAGGCCGCAGATTACTTTCTTGTACATGGCAAATCATGTATTGAACGTTATTGGACTGAATGGTGCTGGATCGGAGGAGATCCAATCCCGCAATATATACAGATTTATATAATTTTTAAGTGGTTCGTTGCTTTTTTAAATATATATTGAAGTTGAAGTGTCACGACCCAAAATCTCAAATGATGACTGAGTTTTACAACATAAATGAGTGGAAACTAGAAAGAAACAACTCTTAATAAGTCTCATAATAGGTCTCATAATAATAACATAAAGTAATTCCAATTCATACATCTCCCATAGCCTAGAAGTCGTAAGTACACGAGCTACTAATCCGAACTAATCCGAAGTACAAGTTTGAAAATACTAGATATACTGTCTGAAATGATAAAGATAGGAATGGAGACCGGTCTTTGAATGCCTCTACTCACTCCATGTCATGAACTGACTAGCTACTCACTCCAAACTCCAAAGCACGCTCAACGATCAACTGGATCTCTTCCTCTACTCGAACCCTGATCTAAACATACACACAAAAGGTGCAGCAAGTGTAGAGTGAGTACGGGAACCATGTGTACCTAGCAGCATCGTTGACTGATCCTAAACTGAAGCGATTACGAGGGTTGGTTCTTCCGATACTCACCTCCTTGCTTTGTTAGTTATTAAGTTTCACATTTTATAAGCACTCAAGCATTTAAGATGGAAAGTCTGTTGTCAATCTATATTCAAAAAATAATCTAAAACAAAATCTGGAAAGAGAGGACACAATCTAAAACAGAATCTGGAAAGAAAGGAAAATAAATTTGAGCCCACTGAATTCATAGAGTGTCCTTAAGAAAATTATTCCCCTCAATATATCCAAGGTTGTGAAATATATCCTCCCATGATAGAACAAATTAACTCACCAGCATGGTGGTACCTTAAACCCTGATGAACGGCGAATGCACAGAGGGCAGAAATCACACACAGAAAATATTTAAAGTGCAGAAAAAAAAAATATGATCATAATTTTCATAAGGAAAATCTAATGGACTGACTAGATTTATATGGCCATTGGGTAGAGTTAAGTGAAAACATGCAACTCAAAAGTTGCAACTTTTCAGCTAAGTTGCATCTTTTCAGAAATATTTCCCGTTCACCTTAACTTAAACCCAACAAAATTCCCAACATGAATGGGAATAGCTATATGGTAAAGGAATGCATGAACAAGTTTGTGATTTGCAAGTAAAAATTAATTGCATCTGGATAAGTAATTTTTCCTTTCAACTTTCCGTAGTGAACATATATCGGATATACATGGTCAATCGATAGATTTGATTTCTTTGAACCTTCGAACTTTGGTTTATACCTAGACAACATAAGTCACACAATTAACCCTTAGCTTTCTTTGGTTCTCACTATTGTGTTCGTTTCATCCATGAACACCGCCTGATTTATGAGTGCGGAGAAAAACAGGTCTTCACTTATCATTTTCCATGAAGCGACTAACACTTTGCACTCACATAGGTGATTCCTAAACGTTTCATCCCATAGATACACCATTTGGTCATATCTGCCAAACTTAGAAACCATTAAAAGTCTTATCGCTTTATCTTTATTTTTGAACATTGTCTTCATCATAGGAATGGGTTGAGTTATTTGACAATGTTGAACCGCCATTCATAACTTTGTTTGACCTCTTTGGACATAGCTCTTGGGATCTCCAATCTACTACGTAGAATTACCGCCATGATGACTTGTCCTAGGCCTTAATTTCATCCCCCTCGATGATCTTTCAACTATCTCTCTAGTTAGGCCTTTTATAAGTGGATCTGACACGTTATCTCTAGCCTTTACATAGTCAATAATAATAACTCCACTAGAGTAGTTCCCTAGCGGTATTGTGTCTCCGTCATATGTGACGAGATTTTCCGTTATACATAATGCCCCTTGCCATTCCTATTGCTGCTTGGCTATCGAAAGGCATGCATATTGGTGCCAACGGTTTGGGCCACAATGGAATATCTTCCCAGATATTCCGGAGTCATTCAACTTCTTCAAAATTCACTGGCTTCGTCTAGAGCTATGAACTCAGACTCCATTGTAGAGCGAGTGATACACGTCTATTTGGATGATTTTCAACACACTGCTCCTCCACAAATGGTAAACATTTATCCAATTGTGGACTTAGATTCAGTTGATCCGGTGATCCAATTTGCATCATTGTATCCTACAATAACTGCGGGATATTTATTATAATTCAAGGTAAAGTTTTTGGTATGTATCAAATATCCAAGAACCCGTTTCATTGTCATCCAATGAGTTTGATTGGGATTACTCGTGTACCAACTTAGTTTGCTTATAATAGAAGCAATATCTGATCGCATACAGTTCATGATGTAAATCAAAATTCCCAATACTCGATCATAGTCTAATTGAGTCTCACTTTCACCTCTGTTCTTTTCAAGAGCAGTGGTTATGTCAATTGGAGTCTTTGCCGTTTAAATACTTGAACTTGTGAAGTAACCTTTCAATGTAATGCGATTGAGACAATGCTAGACCTTGAACAGTCTTAAGGATCTTAATTCCTAAAATTAAGTCGGCAACTCCTAGGTCTTTCATAGCAAATTTTCTAGCAAGAATACGCTTAGTAGCGTTTATGTTGGCAATGTCTTTAATCATTATCAACATATCATCAACATATAAACAAACAATGACTACATGATTTGGAGTGTTCTTAATGTAAACATCTTGAATCCATTTGTCAACATTGATCATGCCATTGTTTAGGTACTTGTTTTAGTCCATGAAGAGAATTAACAAGTCGACATACCTTCTTTTCTTTCGTGAGAACTATAACCCCTTCGGGTTGTTCCATGTAGATTTCTTCATCTAAATATCCATTTAAGAAGGTCATTTAACGTCCATAGATGGATTTCAAGACTATACATGGAGGCCAAGGTTGTTAACATCTGAATAGATGTTATTCTTGTTATCGGCTAGTATGTGTCAAGATAGTCAAGACCTTCTCGTTGTATGAATCCTTTAACAACACGTCTGGCCTTATACTTGTCAATAGTACATCATCTTTTATCTTCCTTTTAAATATTCATTTAGAACACAAAAGTTTATTATTGGGAGGAAGATCGACCAATTCCCACGTATGGTTGTTCAATATGGATTCAATTTGATTATTCCAATACTAAGCTTCCAAAGAATTCATAGGTTCTTGAAAATTTTGAGGCTCATTTTCCAAAAAAATGTTAGAAAATTTGGTCCAAAGGATGTAGAAGTCCATTGATGTTTACTATTGTCACGACCCAAATAGCCGTGAGTGGCACCCACACTAATTCACCTAGTGGGCGAACCAATCCCCTTAACCAATCATCCAACGATGACCAATTACCTAGCTATTTTTAGACGTATATCAAGAATATAAACAAATTAATAATCATCCAAACGTCTAGTCATGCTATAAATAATTAACAAATGCGGAAGTCTAACTATTACAACCCCCAAATCCAAAAGTCATCGTATAAGGACTCTAAAACATAACTATCTAAGAATGAACAATGGTCTGAAATAAACGTAAATGTCTAAAATGAAATAGACATCCAATATGAGAAAGATCTTCGGGCGGCCTGGCATGGATAGGAGCTCACCCTCAAATCTGTCGGTAACTAGCCTCACGCTAAATATGAGGTCTGGTAGACGTCTCTGGATCACAATCTGCACTCAAAAGAATGCAGCAAGGTAGTATCAGTACAAACACTATGTACCGGTAGATATCATAGGCCGATTAAGATTAGTATCATGCATAAAATCACGAAATCAATAGAATAGACAGATAAGAATAACAGCACATAACCATAAGAAATTATCAACAAGAATCATCCCACTGAATTAAGATAAGCCCACACAACCAACAATCAATAAAAGTAACTCAAATCATGTAATCACCAACATAGTTGTATCTCACGAATTAAAGAATATAAAACATGGATTCTGCCTCGCGTCGACCACTGCAACGATCGATGTATCGCTGCAGCGGTCACGCTATAGCGGGAAGCCTCCCGCTATGATGAACCTCATTAATCCCTGTCTCCCAAGATGGAGAGCCTATACCCGCTATGATGGACCCGCTACAGCGGTCCCTCACCCGCTGCAGCGGTCCATTTTGATAGTAGCTCAGGTTTTTGCACCAGTTTTCACCCAAAAATTCCAACACCAATCCAAGGCCCTACAGACGCAAACAAAACATGAATATATACATAAAAACACGCTACAGACTCACCCACGACCTCAAAATTCCTCGAAAAGGAAATGGGTGTGTTTTTAAAATGCAATGTGGTTAAGAGAAAAGATCCTTTCATGATTATAATTTTGGCTTGAAGTTGCTTAGGAACACTAGCTTGTTATTGTTGCTATATGTTTATGGTGGGTCTGTTCGTAGTGCATCATGTTTGAACTTGGCAACAAAAGTCTTTAAGGTTGGGCATAACTTCATGAGTCAAATGTGGAAGTGTGGTAGAGCTAGGTTGTTTTGAACATGCCCGTGACCTTTAGTGTTGTCACTGGAAGATTAGGATGGGGGAAAGGATTTTAGGAGAGGAAAAGGTTAGCCTGGGCATGAACTGGAGATAGTGATCAGTGGAGCCCAGGATCCTTTTTTGCTGAAAGGAGACTCAGGAACAGGAGATGTGGAGGTGATGAGCCCACCCTATCCTGTTTCCCTTTTAGGAGCCTGAGACTGTTTTCTTTCATCTTTTTGACCTTCTCCTCATGATCTCGGGACACACAAGGGTCTCAGGTAGATTAGAACAACTTAGCCATATCTAAAAGAGGGGAAGAGATACACCTAGAGTCAAATGAACTGCTGTCAATATTTGAAAAGTCCAAGTGTGTATGATTTTTACCATGTCTCCTGAAACTGTCTTTCTTTATCTTGGGAGTTTGCTTGTTTTGAGTTTCATTGCTTAAACTGGTTTTGTGCAAGGAAGTGGGACTGATAAGTGTATTGTAGTGGTATGAGTCCACATCATGAGAACTAGGTGCCAAATTTGCTGCTTACTACTTGCTCCTGTGTGTGATCCTATGTCTTTCATCCATCTTTTTTTTCCTGTCTTAGCTTGTTTATCCATGACCGGTGTCTGAGAATTTGCCCCTTTTGGTTTACTGATTGAAATCTATTTCCTATGTAATGATTGAATCCCCTTGTTTACCAAAACTATGATCATGCCACAAACCTATTTCTTGCTTTCTTTCCTTTCTTTTTGTTCCTTGAGAAAAGTTTCTGATAAGTTTAAGTATTTGAAAGGTCATTGGTAAGAGTCAAATTATTTTAAGGTTGTTTTGACTAAGTGCCCATATAACTTGCCCATTAGAAATCCCTTTTCCTTAATGAAGGCCTTAAAAGTTCATTCATTTGTTAACAAGTAATCCAGATTAGTTAAACTGTCTATTATATGCTTGAGTAACAAAAAAGAGGTAAGGTTTAAAGGCTGCCAGTTTTTAAATATGTGCTTTAAAAGTCCTAAATGCTATCAGACTTTCTTTTACCTGGAACAATAACTCTGTCTAAAGTCTTGATTGCTTGTGAGGCCTTCCCTAGGCCCTCTTTGTGAGAATGTTATGCTTATTTTGCTATTAATTTGGTCATGTGTACCCTTTGGTGTTAGTTGGGATGGGACTTAATCCATAACTTGAATTTATGAAGAATGTAGACCTATCGGGGATGAGGCTGTGAAGACAAGGGAGCCTGAAATAGTCTGTATTGATTGAACCTGATCCTGCCATCACTTGAATTAGTTTAACCTGCCTTGTTTTCTCTAGGGACTGGCTTGGACCTTAGTATAAATGGATAGGTCTGTTTGGTTTGAGCATGTGCATTTGACACCCTTTTTATATTCAGTCCTAGGATAGGTAACTTTGAAAGATACAAACCTCCATGTGACCATGGTGAAGGCTGGAAATGGACCAAAGCCACATGACCTAAGAAAGACCTTTTCAAGGGGCCTTAGGGAAAGGAGAAGAGAAAATCAGAGCCCACTGTTCATATAATCCTCTCCTTCAAATAAGAGGTCTCATGGCACTTCTGTGGTCTGTGGGGGTGAGGTTCATTGCCAAGAATTCTGGAAACCACCTAGATTCTGCCCCCTAGGCTTAGTGAGACCCCCCCCCCCCCAACCTCCCCAGCTTAGAGTTAGCATTGACCTAATAAGGCTGATTTTGGCTTTGACCAAATGAATAATAATTGTGCATATGAGTTTGAAAAATAAAAGGCAAAGATAGAAGGTTAGGCAAAGATGCAAATTTAGCTTGCTCAATTTCTCTTATCTGGTTTTGTTTACTTGTCCTTTATAGTACATTATCCCCCCCCCCTACCATGGCCATGTCCTTGTTTGGTTCTATATGCTCTTCTCATTGATGAGAGGCAAAGATGCTCTAGTACTTCATGGTGGTATGTTTGGTACTGATTTTCCCCCTTTGAGTGTCACAGCTTGTGTGCCCTTGTCATGATCATGTGTCTTTAATTTATCTTCCCAGGTCATTCCATATTTGATATGTTAGCTATGTCACCTTTCTTTCTATAACTATGTTGTTTTGTCTTGCCCTATTTATAAACTTATAAGTTGCAGTTGTGTCACCCTATGACTGTGGATTTGGTTTCCATTCTTTGATTCATTCATGTTTTGTTTTGGGCCTCTCTCATAGGTGTGTGCATGGTCATGTTTTGCTGCTGCAAGTCCATGAACACACCTATGACTGTGGGTTTGGTTTCTATTCTTTGATTCATTCATGTTTTGTTTTCATGAATTACATAGTATGTTGAATCTGGCAAGCTGTGCAGCGACTTATCCTGGGATCTGGTTATGTTTGTATGGCAGAATTGGTATGGGACAAGGTAATTTGGGGGGCGAGGTCTAGTCTTAGCCTTCCCCGGTAACCAGCCCTGCTTGGGGTTCGTGAAACCCCTTGGAACGTGTGCGGCATCGGGAATACGGAGGAAACGACTTGCCCTTCCTCCTCATTTGCCAAAGACCAGCCAACAGGCCTTGTGGCATTCACACATAAACCTTGGCACAGCTGCCTTGCTTCCTCGACCTATAGAAACTGTGATGATATACATGTATATGTTTGATGTATATGGCCTTTTCTCTTAGTATAATCGTGATAATTGAGCCAGTTTTGATATACATGTGTATGTTTGATGTATATTCCCTTTTTTTTTTGTACAATTGTGATAAGTTAAAAAATTATAAACTAACCGGTTTCCCATTTTCTTTCCTCCCTCACCACATGGCCACTCGGGTCGGGTTAGCCTGCCTATTGGGCCTCAGGCCCAATAAAAAAAATTCTTTCCTCGGAGATATTGAGCCCGCAAAGATGGAGAAAAAGCTTGGCGCGCAAAAGGCCCAGCCATGGGTAAAAATGGCCGGCTAGAGGCTTGGTACGCCCCTAGTCTCTACATTATTTGCTCATTTCTATCCTTCGTTTTTTAGTTTCTATGTATTTGTCAAACTTGTACAAACTCATGTTGTAGTGGAATCTTTATTCTGCGAACTAGTAGTCTTAGGACAACGGTGCTCATGCCATCTAGATTGACCCTAAGTCCCCAAACCATTTCTTTAAAAAAAAATTGGATTTGGCGTAACGATTTTTGATAACTTAAAAGAGGGCTAATTAAACTATTTGACATGGTTTTAAATCTTTAAAACAAGAAAAAATGAAAAGAGTATTTCAAAAAAGCTTTGAGTATTGCAAATGTGTTAAACGGTTTATTTTTCCAAAGCCAAAACCGAGTTTTGTTTTCTAGCCCTAAAGGATAAAAATAGGCAAGTGTTTTTCATGAATAACTTGGTATAATTTGGGGCCAAACCCCACTGATTTTGGCAAAAAAAAAAAATGACAAGGCCAGAATTGGCCAAAACAAGATGATTTTTCGGGTCAAAGCCCATTTACAAGAAAACAAAAAAGGGAGAGAGGGAGGGAGGGGGGGTGGGGGTGGGATTTGAACACTCCTAAAGCCTTTAAACAAATTCACTTGGGCCCAAAATAGGTAGATGTCTTTCAAATTAAATGTTAGCTATAAAGGTCCAAAACACAAAACCAATTTCATAAATTGTCTTAAACAATGCATTTCCTAAAATAAATACATTCGTATACATATGAGTTCTCGGATAAAGTGTTCAAAAGTATTATACGGATTGGACCAAATAAAGTATGAGTCAAGCATGGACAAAATTGGACATTTTCAAAACGTAATAAGTTTACATTTTTTTTTATAAAGACAACAATCTTATACTCATTTTCCAAACGAAACACATCATCCTTACATTCAAAAGTGGGGGGGGGGGAGGGGAGGTGTTATTTTACCCGAATATTATAAATCCGAACCTACGTACCTTATATATAAAAGGAACATCTTCAAATTCTCTTCAAAATGATATGCAAAATAACAAGATTTTTGCGAGAATAAACACTAAATGGATAGTTCATGCAAATACTTATACTTTCGAATTCAAAGGTCAATCATATAGTACGGATCCTTAATACTGGGGTGCCTAACACCTTCCCCAGGGAATCATCAGAACCCTTACCTAGAACTCTAGATTACAAAGGATTTTTCACGGTATTTGAATAAACCCTTCACCCTCGGTTTTCCTAATTTCCTAAAAATTAGGTGGTGACTCTTTTCAAAAAATAAGACCGAAAGAGCACCAACGAGTTCGTAGTAGCTTTTTATGCCTTAACACCGCGTAAAAAGCGAACTGTTACAAATTCAACCTTCGATTTAACACCCAGAACCCTCCGGACACAAAACAAATATGCATTTCAGTTATAAAACATGCTACCAACCTCTCGCACGCTCGAAATTCCCGAAAGAGGTCGTCTTGATCCGGTGTTGACCGAGGTCAACTCCAAATTACTAGTTTCTAATTCAACGATTCAAATCACACTTGAATGCCTCGAGACCCAAACCAATGGCTCGACTAAGTCATAAATCAAATTTCCAACTTAATAAAATCGACAAAACTTTGAAAAGGACGCATTTACCCTTGATGTTGACTTCGGTCGAACATCTTTATTTCTTTAACTTAGGAACTTCAAATCCGCCTAATTGCCTCGAGAACTGGGCCACCCATCCCTGCAAGTAAGAGACGCCTGAATGAAACTGCGGGAAGGGTATTTTGGGAAAAATAAGGTAAAATCTCAAAACAACTAAACGAGCCGTTACATGAAGATGAAGTTGTGTTTTGTTATACTATTTGCACAGGAGGGGAGAGAGAATTTTTATTTGAAAATATGAAGATGGAGTTGGAAAACATGTTATACGGTATTCTTTAAATTAGGAATCCAACTTCAAGTTGAATTTGGAATTTTAATGGCCAAACACTGATTTTCAAATAAAGTGAAAAATTATTATGGAAAAAACTGAATAATTTTTATGGCCAAATGAGTCCTAAGTGCTCAATCAATTTTTTATAAAAATAAATTTTACAAAAGAGTATTAGACACGTGGAAGCATATATTAAAAAAATCGACTCGACTCTTCTCGAGTTCAATTTTAGTGTAGCAATACTGAGTAGGACTCATCTCTGCTTACTGTTATAGCCGTTGGATCAAGCAGCTCAACTCAAAATCGTAGTAATAAGCTCAATTGGACTAGACTTGAACTCACTCAAGTTGGCTAGACGACCAGACCTAAACAAAGAACATTGATAGTGAACGATTTAGGAAGTGTTGGAGGACCATGGACTCTCTTCCTTTCTCAATTCTCTTTTGCTTTTGTCACGACCCAATTTGGAGGTCATGATGGCACCTATAATTTCCCGCCGGCAGGCTAACCATCCCCAAAAGTTACCAAATCATTTGAAAGGTAGAACGGAAAATAAAATACAACAGAAACATTATCCAATAGTCTCAATATAAATAAAAGGAAATGCAAAAATGTAACTTAGTCTTAATTACAACCCAAAACCTGGTCTAAATGGTACAAGAGTGCTAATAAGTCTGACACACATCCAAAAGATAAATAACACTATTCGTGGGAATCAACAGAAAGTAAATAGAGAGAAGTCCAGGGACCACGAATCAGCCATATAGCTCATCCTGAAACTCTCAGATACTGCGCATCTTGATCAACCGCTAAGTCTTGAGCTGGAATAGGGATCAGTATGTGCATCGAAAAGTACAAAAGTGTAGTATGAGTACAACCACTAGTACTCCATAGGTATTATAGGTCGATAACTAGGAAATCACGCATAAAGTATAGAAAGATTGAAAACAACAATTAATGGAACATAAAGCTAGCATTCCTTAGTCATAACAATTTAGTCATGCTTTCTCTAATCCAACAAGTAATCATGTATCACATAGGAAATTAAATGAATCAAATGAATGCAATGAATGCAATGTACCGGTCAACCTCATAGCTGGTACACTCATGATATAGGCCATGCCTTAAATTCATGACCCGTGGAGGACTCACGAGGCCCATATACCTCCCAACTCTATCCGGCATTTACCCTAGAACTGGGTGAGAATCAAATCAAATCATATCATATCATATCATGGCTTATCAATTCACCTCTTATCATAATACCTGGAACCATTTCCCTTTGTGTTTTAAGAACATCATTCTTACCTCTTCCCGGCGCCTCATCGGACTATCATCTTATCTTATTCAAATTCCCACTCCGATGAATATATACATGTATGCATGGATAAGTACAACATGCATGGTATTATGTGCCAGCAATGTCATGAAGTATGAAAAGAGTGTGTGCACTATGAAATCACATAATATCAACTCAAAATCAAGAATAATTCCTCTTTCATGACTTGTATGAAAAAGGGAGTGTTGAATGTAAAATGAATAAATATTTACATGTATCAACCAAACATAGCTATCATAGCCCAAATAAGCAACAACCATGTCAATCTAGTGAATTTATGACCACAACCAATGGTTGTATACTTAACATGCTCTCGCCGTCATAAAAATCTACTTAACATTAATTACCCGAACAAATACACTACTAACCACGCCAAGTGTCCTTCATAATCACTAAGGTGGGATACCCTTTCACGCCCAATATCCCTTCAACATTTAAAAACTATATACGTCCTCCAATCGAAGTCTTAAATAGTAACCCGTAACCTACCTCAAAAGACAAACAGGAGCCACAAACCCTCAAACCTTCCCCTTCCCCTTCCCCTTCCGAAGCGTCTCCGAACGAGAAAAGTCTATCAAATATGAATTCTACATTAACACATGAGTCTATAGACATCCATATTGCTATCTTAATAATTCGGGTCCAAAAAGTCACCTAGAAAGCCAATCCCGAGCCCCTAAGGTCAAAACTATAATTTTGTTGCTAATTCGAGTTCAATATAGTGAAAATAGTATTTTTACGATGTTAAATGAATCTAATGATACCTATGTTTCTATACTTATACTCGGAACCCAAAAAAAGACCCAATATAACCAAACCCGAGCCCCATGGGTAAAACTGGAAATTTAACTTAAATTCACCTTACCCATAGTTTAAATAGTCATAATCTTACAAATCATGGAATTCTAATCACAAATGAACCATCAATTTCTTTGATCTTCCTTAAACCCAATTTATGGAAAACCCCTTATTTGGACAAATTAAACCATGAATGGAATTAGTAAATAATGGATGGAATCTTGATTAATTACTTAGAAGATGGTTAGGCACTTACCCCCAATAAAAAACATTGAACTTAGCACTGGATTTCTCCCAAAATCGAGCTTTAGAACTTGAGTTATGAGAAAATGGGGTTTAATCTCAAACTTAGGGATTTAAGCTTTTACCCATTTAATTCCTTCTACACGACCGGGAGAGGAGTCTTGCGATCGCGACCCAGACTCTGCCCAACCATCGCGAATGCGACGGTAGCATCGCGAACGCGATGGTGGCATCGCGATCATGAGACCCGACCCAGCACCCCTTTCCCACTTCACGAACACAATAAGGCCCTACAAATGTAAGGAGCGCGATCACAGTCCCTCCCTGGCAAACGCGAAAAAGGAAACCAGCAACTGAACACCAGGAAAAATCTGATGTTCTTCGAATTTGGCTTTTGACGCTAGAAACTAACCCGGGAACCCCTAGACACAAACAAAATATGCATTATAGTCATAAAACACGCAATGAACTCGCTCGTGCACTCAGAACTCTCAACAGAAGTCATCTTGACCCGGTGTTGACCAAGGTCAACTCCCAAACCATGAATTCTCATAATCTCAACCAACGACAAAAAACACACCCGAACGGGAATTGAACCAACTACTCTACTAAGTCAAAAATCATGTTCCAAACCTAACAGAACCATTGGAATTTGATTCCGGACACATTCACCCAAAATTCAACTATTGGTCAAAGCTTTTCCCAAGACATAACTTAACAACTGAAAACTAAGATTTCCCTCTTCGTCGATACTAATCCGATTGCCTCGATAACACTGCCACCCATCCCTGCAAGTCAAATATGCCAAAATAAAGTTAAGGGAAGGGTCGTTTAATCAAAAAGAGGGGAAATCAAAAAGAGGGGAAATCAACAAAATAACCTAACGGGTCGTTATTTCATTAACCACTTAAACACACGTTCGTCCCCGAACATAAAGAGAAAGAAAGTACCTGAATCGACAAAAGGCTAGGGATATCTACTCCGCATGTCCGACTCGGTCTCCCAAGTAGCCTCCTCAACTGAACGATGTTTCCATTAAACCTTCACCAAAGCTATCTCTTTGGATCTTAAATTCTGAATCTGCCTTCTAGAATAGTAACTGGCTCTTCCTTAAAGGTCAAATTCTAATCAAGCAACATAGAATCCCATTTGAATCACATGAGAACCATCCGAATGGTACTTCTTGAGCATCAAAATACGAAACATGGATGAACACCCAATAGACTAGGTGGCAAAGCCAACTCATAGGCTACCTCACCAATACATTAAACAATCTCGAAAGAGCTAATGTACCTCGGGCTCAACTTGCCTTCTTCTCGAACCTCATTTTACCCTTCATGGGCGAAACTTGCTCACTAACCATGAACTCCAAATCACAAACCTTTCCATCCACATAACTCTTCTGCCTACTTTGAGCCGTTAAAAGCCTCTCCTAAATCAACTTGACCTTATCCAAGAAATCCTATAGAAAATCCATACCCAAAGGCCTAACCTCAAATGCATTAAACCTACCAACCGAAGAACGACACCTCCTACCATACAACGCCTCAAACGGGGCCATCTCAATGCTTGAATGGTAACTATTGTTGTACTAAGCTCTACCCAGGTACACAATGCCTTCTCCATAGACCGCCATAAATGAGATGTAAATTGTGTCCCTCGGTCTAAAATGATAGAAATGGGCACTCCATGCGAATGAAGTATCTCCCTGATCAAATAAGCAGACTTAGTCTAACAGTCTACAATGACCCAAATGGCATCAAACTTCCCCAAGGTCCATGGTATTCCTACCATATGGGCATCCTCTGAGTAATCCCACCTAGCTTTTGGTAATCGTACCTCACTTGTTGGAAATTCAAATACAAACCCTACAATGTCCCTCTTCATATTACACCACAAATAATGATGTTTCAGATCCCGACACATCTTTGTAGTCCTCGGATGAATAGAGTACCTAGAACTATGAGCCTCCTCCATGATCAATCTAGTCAAATCCCCCACTTGGGGGACACATACGCGACCCTTGATCCTCAAGATACCCTCATCATCTATAATTGCCTCTTTGGCCTTCCCTTGCAACACCTTGTCCCGAATCTTGCACAAATTCGCATCATTAAATTGTTGATCCCTAATCTACTTCAATAAGGAAAACTGTTCTTCCACACAAGCTATAACCTTGCCATGTTCCTAAAATATCAAGTCTCACCATGTTGTTTGCCAAGGATTGAACATCCATAGCCAAAAGATGCTCTCCAACTGGTAACCAAGCTAGGCTACCCATACTCATCGACTTCCGACTCAAGGCATCTGCCACAATATTGGTCTTGCCCAGATGTTAAGAATGGTCATATAATAGTCCTTGAGCAACTGTAACCATATATGTTTCCTCAAATTGAGATCCTACTGATACAAAATGTGTTGAAGACTCCGGTGATTGTTAAACACCTCACAATGCACACCATAGAGATAATGCCTCAAAATCTTCAACGCAAAAACCATTGCTGCTAACTTCAAATTATGAGTGTGATAGTTTTTTTCGTGCACCTGCAATTGCCTCGAAGCATAGGCTATGACCTTCCCTTTCTGCATCAAAAGACACCCAAGTCTGATTCGTGAAGTATTATAATGTATGGTAAATCCCTCTCCCTCCACGGGTAAAGTCAAAATTGAGGCCATAGTCAACAAAGTCTTAAGCTTTTGAAAGCTCGCCTCGCACTCATCCTGCCATTGGAAAGCCACATTCTTTTAGGTCAATCTAGTCAAATGAGATGCAATAGATAAGAAACCCTCCACAAAACGCAGGTAATAACTAGCGAGGCCATTGAAACTCTGAATCTCAATGATCGAAGTAAGTCTAACCCAATCGCAAACCACCTAGATCTTCTTAGTATCTACCATGATACCATCCTTGGACACTACATGTCCTAAAAATGCCACAGAATTAAGCCAGAACTTACACTTCAAAAACTTAACGTAGAGTTGCTTCTCCTTCAAAATCCCAAGCACAATTCTCAAATGCTGCTCGTGCTTCTCTCTTCTATGAAAGTACATTAGAATATCACCAATGAAGACGATCACGAAAGAATCCAAATACGTCCTGAAAACACCATCCATCAAGTCCATAAGGCTGTTGGGGAATTGGTCAACCCAAAAAACATAACGAAAAACTCATAATGACCATAACAGATCCTGAAAGCTATCTAAGGGATATCCTCTACCCTAATCTTCAACTGGTGGTGACCGGACCTCAAATCGGTCTTAGAAAAGACCAAAACACCTAAAGCTGATCAAATAAGTCATTGATGCGAGGAATGAGATACTTGTTCTTAATGGTAACCTTGTTCAACTACCGATAGTTGATACACATACGCATGGTCTCATCCGTCTTCTTCACGAGTAAAATGGAGCACCCCAATGTGAAACACTGAGTCTAATAAACTCCTTACTCAACATATCTTGCAATTGTTCCTACAATTCTTTCAACCCCGATGGCGCCATCTAGCATGGCAGAATAGAAATGGGCTTGGCGCCCGGCTCTAAGTCATTGCAGAAATCGATATCATGATCTGATGGAACACCTGGTAAGTCTGTCAGAAAAAATCGAAAAACTCCTCACCATTGGCATTAACTCAAGTGGAGGAGTGTCTGAACTAATGTCTCGAACATAGGCTAGATAAGCCAACCACCCCTTCTTAACCATCCGTTGGGCTCAAATGAACGATATAACCCTCTTCGGCGCATGACTAATAGGAACCTTCCACTCCAACCTAGGAACTCTCTGCATGGCTAATGTAACTGTCTTGGTATGACAATCCAAGATCGCTTGATAAGGGGACAACCAATCCATGCCTAGAATAATGTCAAGATCTACCATGTCTAGAATCTTCAAATCAGCCCAAGTGGTGTATCCCGTCAAAGTAAACGCAAGATCGATACACTCAATCCACCACTACAGAATCCCCGACAAGTGTAAAAACAGTTAGGGAAATCAAAAGACTCACATAACATATCCAGACTCAAAGCAAAATAAGTAGACACATAAAAGTAGGTAGAGCCTAAATCAAATAATGTCACAGTTGACCAACGACAGACCGAAATAGTACATGTGATAACCGAATCAGAAGCCTCGACCTCTACCTACCAGGGAAAGCATAGAAATGACCTCGTCCGCCCTCGGACGGAGTACCTCCACGACAAGTACGGCTTGACTAAACTCCACCCCTAACCGTCTAAGAACTACCCCTAACAGACTGATGACCACCTCTGTCAGGCTGCGAACCCCCTAAACCAAAATATTCACATCCCCTAGCTGACTATGTTGGAAGCCTAAGCCCCTGCACTTGAGAGCCCTATTGGGATCCACCGTGTTTAAGTTTGAGAGACCACGAAATGCCCTGGGTCACCACACTCATAGCTAGTCCGTCCCGTCATGGGCTGATGAACTGATATCGAAGATCCAGAATGTCATCCACGGTCTGAGTGCCGGGAATAAGAACATCGAGATGTCTACCCGGAACGGTACTCACTGTGCCCGGACGAACCACAGCTGAAATATAAAGTGCAGACTGTATGGGGCGACTGTAATGGAAATGGTGGCTTCTACCATAATGTCACCCATTCCTAGAAGTGGAACCACTGAAACTGCCAAATCTGCGAGTCTTCTTGTCGTCACTCCTGTCCTGAGCCTGCCATCTTACTGACTCGAACTCCTTGGCATGATCCACCACTACCTGAAATGAAGCCCCAGAAGCTACTACCTGCAACGTCGCCAACCGAAGCGGAAGGGTCAATCCTTTTATAAATAGCCTCACTCTCTCTGCCTCAGTGGGGAGTCACAACCCAGCATAACGGGCCAAAGCATGAAATCTAGACTTGTACTCCGCAACCAATAACCCTCTCTGCTCCAAGGCAGAAAACTCAGCCTTCTCCTGTCTCTTAAGCTACATGGAACATACTTCTTCAGAAATACCTAATAAAATCGAGTCTATGTCAAAGGAGGCGACTCAACTAGTCGGCAATCATTAAAGGACCTCCACCACTGCTTGGTGTCCTCGATCATCAAAAAAGCAACATAATTCGCTCCGTGTGACTCCACTGAGCTCAGGCCTCTGATAACAGCTGACAATGAACTCATAAGCATCCTCCTCGGGGGTACCATAAAACTATGGAGGGTTTATCTTTGTGAATCTCTCAAACATCTTCTAATCCTCATTGCATGACCGTCCTAGTAACTAGTCGAGGAGGAAAATCAGGTTTTGAGAACTCATCAATGCAGGGAGCCACAACAACAGGCTGTGCCCCGGAGTACTAATTTGATCAGGAGTCTGACCTCTAACTTTGGTCTGGGACCCATCCGATATAGTGTGAAATGCGACGGCCTAGGTCAAACCCTCAAGAAGACTCAGAATGCGCACCATAGCATCTTGTAGCACTGGTGTAGCGATGATCTCAGGTGGTGCTAGGGCTGGTCCCAGCTCCTCCTCTTCAATAGGCTTGTCCTCATGCTCAACCTCTGGCTCAGGAGACACTGATCTACCACGAGCTTGACCCGCCACTGGTGTTCGACCTCTGGCAGGTGCTGCTCTACGAGGTCTACCCCTACCACGATCTCTACAACAGTCCCAGCCACGTGCCACAGCCTTAGTAGCAGGTGTCGGTGCCTCATCCCTAGCCTCATCGGCCCGTGTCCTTACCATCTGTGAGAGAATACAATATGAATTCAGATGTTAATTTGAACAAGTTAGCACGAAAGGAATGAAATGATGGAGTATTTAAAGTTGAAGTTAGAAATTGGTGTTTGAAAATTAAAATTATCTTAAACATGATTTTTACTTAAAAAGAAAAATTATGGGTTAAAATTATTACTCATTTGGTTTGAAATGATCCTCAATATTTCTCCAGTACATATTTCAAATATTGAAGTACTGCATTTGCAATTACTGATGATAAAAACGGTACACTATATGCAACTACTGAACTTCAGTGTTTACAAATACGAAAATGTCCGTATATATTTAAAACTGCTATAAAATAATATAAATTAAGAGTGAAACAGGAGAATTAGAAAGTAAGCTTGAGGAGAGATTTTATTGCCATAATTTTGATGGTGTTATTTGGGAGATAAAACCTTTCTATTTATAGGAAGAGAAGTTCTTGGTCACCAAGTAACTAGTTAGATTCTAACTAGATTAGTCCAATAGTAACTATAGTTATTACTTAGTGACATTGGTCTCCAACCAAACCTTGCTCTCCATGCATAAATAAATACATATTTTACAATACATGGACATTCACTTATAATATTATTTACAACACTGCCCCTTGAATGTCCATTAATAGATAATATGTTCTGTTAAAACCTTACTAGGAAAAACCTGTGGGAAAAAGTCCTAGTGAAGGAAAAAGAGTACACATATCTAATAATATGCCTTGATAGCTGACTCATTAAAAACCTTGCCAGGAAAACCCAATGGGACAAAACCTTAGCTAAGGGAAAAAGAGTACAGCACGTATTTCACTCCCCCTGATGAAAACATCACTTTATTTCTCGGAGACTGCGCATCCCAATCTTGTATACCATCTTCTTAAATGTTGAGGTCGATGATGCCATAGTTAATAAATCTGCTGACTTGTCACTTGAATTTCTTGAATATACTTTCACCGCTCTTTTGACAATCATGTGTGAAAATATTTTTCGGCGAGATATATTTCTCGCGTGTCACCTTCAATGTATCATTCTTTCAGTTGAATTATGTTCAAGCAACATTCTCTTCATATAATGTAGTGGAACTTCATTCTTCAAGGAGAATCCTTTGCATTTTTGAAGAGTTAGCAATAATCGATCGCTCCTTCGCATTTTTGAAGAGTTAGCAATAACTGACTGCCATATAGAACGAATGATATGACAACACCCATATATGCACACATATAATTTGTTTGAGCTCGGATTTTATAGAGATCATCTAAATGCCCTGCATTTCATAACCAACAAACCTTTGATAATATTAGATAGAATTAATAAATTTATATCACTATTTGGTTAATTATGATGCCTCCACGGGTAGAAGTAAGGTTATATCTTGCTTGCATATCAATAAAAGCATTATCTCATATATAATAATAGCGGGATAAATTAGTGCATCAATTGCACTAAGAGATGGTACTTTCTGACCATTTTCGTGAGATCCAAAATTGATCTTTCTTTATGTTAAGCGATTTTAATGCCATTGGGGTACTCAATGGAATCGCTTTAAGACCTTTTAAATCCTTTAAGAATTTTCATATAAACTTCACTGTCTAGCTAGACATGAAAATATTTCATTATACGCATTCAAGTCTTTTTTCATGCACAGCCATACTACATGATACCTCATTGCATCCACCACAGGAGAACACATCTCCATACAATAATGTCAGGACTTTCGCAAAAAATCTTTATACCACAAGGCACGAGACGTACTTTATATCTTGTGGATTTTATTTTTCTTCTCACTTTTCGCTCAAAAGTTTCTTTATACCCCACTGACATTATATCTTCCAATGTTTGGACTATAGATCTAAAATATTTCATATTTACCACGTGAAACCAAATATACTTGAATTGCGTATTTTCATTTGGCCAATCATCTATCTGTCCACATTTCTTGACAAATTTGAATTCAAGATCCTCGTCACTATTTAAATGTTGAGTGCTACATTTTATCAAAGATACCGTCAACAGTCATTTGAGATCGGTTCCAATGCGACATAACTTATTGAGATCTCTTTATTTTTTCATCATTTTCAGGTACCTGAACCTTCCCCAAAGTTTCATGAGGTGTTATGTCGTGGTGCTCTTTTAAAGCACTTGCCTCATTATTATGGCCATTTTGATCATTTGCTCCTCTCCTTCTTCAACGAGATTTACCTTTGGAACCGATTGGTCTATCACGCTTCAGGCGTGCCATAGACTCTATCCTTCGAGGACTTTAATTCTAGTAGGAGCATTTGCAGCTGGAATATGATTTTCACTTTGGTCAGCAAATGCGTCTGGCAGTTAACTTGAATTATATTTTAAACGAGGATCATACTAGTGATAATTCATTATATATAATTTATTTTTTTCCATCTGCTTATCATCTCTCCCCCTATGTTAGGAAATCTAACATTTACCCCCAACCTTATTTGGGGACCTATCTTTGTGCGTTATGGTAGAGCAATTGAATCATATACCGAACATTCACATTTTTAGATGGGAATTATTTGGTTCCTGACCTCGAACCAATTGTAATAGGGGAACCTTGTTGGCTTGATGCATAAAAGCTGCTACATATTAAATAACACATCTCATACCAAAACTTTGTTTGGGAGGTTTGTTCTCATAACCAATTTTTTAGCTATCATTAGAGGCATGCAATTTTCGCTAAACCAACTTGGATGTAAACTAGCATTATCAATATAATTTCATAATTTGGAACCATGCTCTTAATTTAACAATATGAGCAAACAACCTCGTAAAAATTAAATTGCAAGTTGATACCAAATGCACATGTGACCATAACATATATGCATCTATTAAAATCATATAATAGCAAACGGTCCACATGGCAGGTGAACGGGCCCATATCACCTTTTTATGTTCCAGAATTATTGAGGGATTCAATCCCAACTTTAGCTGGTATAATGTTCAATTTATCATGAGAACAAGTAGCACAAGAGAATTCTTGAAGAATATCTTTTATTTCTTCAATATATAATCACGTGAATTCTCAATTATTTTTGCATCACATTAAAACCGGAATGGCCAACCGGTCATGCCAACTGATATTTATTTCAATAAACTTCTAGTTTACTATCGCATGTGATTCCATCATCATGCTCATGTTTGTGTAGTACAAACATGAGGGAAGCAGGATAACCTTTCACATTTATACTTCTTACCCGCTATGACTGTAGTAATATGAAGATATTACATCTTTCCATCATTTGTAGTCTCAATATGAATGCCCATTTTGGCCAATACCTTTGAAACTGAATAAGTTTCTTTGAGACTTACTACAGTATAATATTTTCTTGATAATCAATTTAATTCCTCCAACGTAGTGATAAATAAGCTCTTCCAGAGCTCCCAATTAATTGTGTACTACCACATGTTTCAGAGCTAATACTCAAAATACCCCTCAACGTTTGACCAAAATCTCAACTACACACCTAACCTTTGCGTTGGTCCTATTACCCCCCTGGACAATTTTTTTCAATATTAAAATGCCCCTTTTTTGCTGATGTGGCAGTCCAATATGACAACCCCCAATTATTAACAGGTGCTTGTCCACACGCGCCTGGCCCACATGCCACATCTTTAATTTCCCCCCATTTTTTTTTTAATTTCCCTCCTTCCTCCATCCATCTACTCTTCTTCAAAAAAAAAAAATCTCTTAATTTTTCATACTCCATTTTCAGTATGAGGATCCAAAAACCCATACCCAATTCTCCTTCATCTTCATCAATATCATCATCATCATCATCTTCATTAGGAGTTGAAAAAAAAAAATCAAACCAACTTCCTCAAATTTGATCCAAAAAAACCCAAATGTGAAAGGAAGCTTCCGAACACCAAGTAGAACAAAGTTCATCCATTAATTTGATCAAACAATCCAGAATTTAAAGAAACCCACTTGGTGTTCTTCATAGCTTTCTCCAAATTCCTAGCAATGGAATTTAATTTTCTCCCCAAATCAACTCAAAGAATTAGTGCTTAAACAACTCCAACCAAGAAACAGGTAGCAACTCCAAACAAGCAACTTTCAATCAGATTTTCTTTAACAAGATTAGATTTTCAACCTTATTTTTTTTTTGATTTTCATTTTTTTCTTGATTTTTTTTTTTTTTTAATTTGATTTGGGAAAACAGTGATTATAAGAATAATCACTATCCTAACTCTAAATTTATAATGGGTATTATTTTGACAAAAAAAAATGGAGATGGGTGTTAAATAGGGTGAAGAAGAAGATGAAGCAGCCTAAAAATGGAGGGAATTTAAATTTATCTATGTGGCATCTATGTGGCGATCCGGTTGGCATTTTAAAACACGTCGGATATATTTTTTTAAAGGCTATAACGCGCCGCGCGAGCGGTGTAGTCACGCTCTTGTCCACATCGGCAAAAAAGGGCATTTTAATACTGAAAAAAATTGTCCAGGGGGGTAATAGGACCAACGCAAAGGTTAAGTGTGTAGTTGGAATTTTGGTCAAACGTTGGGGGGTATTTTGAGTATTAGCTCCATATTTCATAACACCATCCATATGGTGAACATATCCTTTAAAAGAGAGATTTATATCATTTTTTGTCAAATTATTATAAGCAAGACTCATTTCTCTTTAACCTTTTCTCCTCAATGATCATCATCGACAAGATGATCAATGATTACTTATACCACAATAATGATTTCTCTCAAACCTCCCCTAGAGGTGAGTTGTGGTATTAGCATAACCATACATAAGAGCGTCTTTATCCATATCTTTTATCACATCTTGCCACATTCACTTTCAAGAATGGGCCAGCATTCACGATGCTTATCATACGTCACATTCTCTTCAAGGAATGAACTATAATCATTTGTATGTGCTTCATAAATTTTCATTATAAGCTTATTGTTATGCCTGAGAATTTATCATATTTATATGACCCACCACAACATTGCTTTGAAGGTCAAGTGCGCCTCCATTTTGTATTTCTTTCTTTTCATGGAGGATTTATATAATTTATCAAATTAGGTCACACAACAATCGCGTTCTCACGACATTTCGTACGACATTGAGGCAAATATTACCTTCATCTTTAGAAGGATCATTTTGAGAACCCATAGTGTTCTTCCTTTTATGATTATCGCAATGATGCCGATTATTTTGTCCCTTGTCAGGTCCACGTTCATTTATACAAACACAATAATTATTTTGTCATCTTTCAGACTTATCATGTGCTGTACCACATTCTCTTCAGGGAATAGAGCATATCAAACCGGACGGGCTTCACAGCTTTTATTAAAAAATTCATTATTCGGCCTTATTCATCATTATATCACTAATATTGTGCATTGGGACTTAAACCCAATGTCTTACCCCATATGAAGGCGTTTTTAGGCCATAATGCGATGGACTTGAACCCAACATCTTATATTATCATCATAGTGCACGTAATTTTAACCCGAAGTCTTACCTTCTTGGTGTGAGAGAACTTGAATCCAACATCTTACTCTCAAGTAATGGCATAATAGGCCAAATTGCAATGAAAGTCACCTCAAGCGTTTGAGAATAATACCACTCCCGATAATCATAGGCTTTAAAATCATTCATAAAATGACGATCGAAATATTGCAAACTTTGCCTTTCATTTTGTGAGACTTGTACGGTTGTACCTAAATTTTAATCACAGAAGCTTTGCCTCTTTCTCAGGGGTAGGAGTGTATCCTACCCAAGTCATTTCGTCCCTTATATATCGTTGTGAGCTACAACTTCTACATAGTATAAGTAATTGTAAAAGCAATATAAAATCTATCTCACAAAAATATTTTACTCTTGAAAAAGCCCTATAAGGGAAAACTTTGTTCTGGATGACACAAAACAAGAGTGTCTAAAAGGTGAAACTTTCACTTCAATATTTCCATAGTATAATTAGAGGGAGGACTTGTAAATAATCCGTAAGGACAAGCAGATACTTTGAAGGTCGTACGAAAATTTGACCAAGTCTCAATACAGAGGAAATGAAGGCACTAGCCATATGTTTCTTCAAGGAAAAATTAAGAGCTTAAGAAATGTATAAGGCTATTAGTTTAAATCAAAATGGTGATAACTGTAAATTCATCTTTTGATATTATTTTAACGATAAAATATCATTTAACATCAAACAATCAAAATTGTCTGTTTATACTATCAAATATATTTAATATGATGATCCAAATTAGTAACCAATAATCATAAAATAATAAACTAGTAATTGAAAGTGTGTACCTAATCCAGAATTAACACCTAATACTTCAAATAGAGTACCACATAAAAATTTCATAGAGAACAAACTTTTAATAGTGAAGTTTCATAAGAGAACTTGCATACAGTCCCTTTTCATTAGGCAGCTGCTCTTTTGTTTTTCCAAGGTGCAATATTATTTCTGAAAAATTACCTTGTAATCTTGTATGCTTATCTATTTCGTTCTACCCGTGATCACTTTCTTTTTGCTTACCTTTCACCTCACCGAGAAGTTAAAAGATGTACTAACAATATATACTTGACCAGGAGATGCTTAGCAAATAAAGGGTGAAATGTCTTAAACACATACCATATAGATGTTAGCGGACATACCTTATACGAGTGATCTATCAAAAGTATTAACACCTCATATCTATTGCTTTATGAATTACACGTCATCTTACTTATCTCCATAAATTATTAAAAATTGAGTACCTGCTATAGTTAGGATAAAGGCTTCAAAGGAAACAGTTCATAGGAGCAGATTCCATAACTAATAGTTAGACCAACTTTGCTTCAACACACTAGATGGTCTGTTTATTAAATTAATGCAAAAGTTTATTTACCTGACGTGACGAAAGATCACCTATCCGTCTAGCTTAGATGGTCAAAGCCTTACGTGACGTGACGAAAGATCACCTATCCGTCTTGCTTAGATGGTCAGAGCCTCGTGTTGATAACGTATTATAAAATAATACAAATTGAGAGTGAAACAAGAGAATTAGAAAGGAAGCTTGAGGAGAGATTTTATTGCCATAATTTTGATGGTGTTATTTGGGAGATAAAACCTTCCTATTTATAGGAAGAGAAATTTTTGGTCACCAAGAATTAGATTCTAACTAGATTAGTCCAATAGGAACTATAGTTATTACTTAGTTACATTGGTCTCCAACCAAACCTTGCTCTCCAAGTATAAATAAATATATATTTTACAATACATGGACATTCACTTATAATATTATTTACAACAAAAACCATATTTACATTTTGCTTGGGTAAGATCCTTTAGGGGTCGTTTGGTAGATAGTCGAATTATTCCGGGATTATAATTTCGGGACTAATTTATCCCATCTATTGAGATTATTTTATACCATCTATTAGATGGTATAAAATAATCCCAGTATAAGTGGGATAAGAAGGTATAAGCTGGGATATCTCAGCACTAATTTTTGTATCATATTTGGTACAAGGTATAAATTTATCCCAGAATAAATTTATACCTTCTACTAAACATGATATAAAAATTAGTCTTTGAGATATTCCAGCTTATACCTTCTACCAAACGACTCCTTAGTGTATTATTTTAATTTTGGAAAGATGCTATTGTCTCAATCCCGCGAAAATATCCAAAAGCAACAAATACCATAAACCCCTCCTCGAAAGTTTGAACCTAATCAAATAGACCATATCTTATGAAAGGACAGACCAAAAAGTAATCTTGAAACTGATAATACATACCCTTTAAATCAAGATTTCAAACGAAGAAACAAAAGGGTCAAGCCCAAAAGAAGGCCTCTTGTCCTTGTGTCCCCTAAGCCTATTACACTGGGGTCCTTTGTGAGGGTGTAATAGATAAAGGGCAAAGGTGCAAAAATACTCTCGGGATTTAGTAGGCGTTTGGACATGCGATTTTAAATTGAGATAAAATTAGCTTTTGGACATGTATTTCATCTCATGATTTCAAAAATTTTAAATATAAAACTTGATCCATAAGTTTATATTTTAAAGACCCATAAATTAGTAGATATTTTTAATAATTACTCCCACCAATCATTTAACAACCTTTATTTATGTCTACCATATGGGGGGATTATATTAAAGAGTAGTTACATTACTATTTATGTTAAATTTTCTTTTTTATTGAACTGAAGTTTGATCAATTGATGTTGTATTTTTTAGAAAGGCCTTCTAGTAGCATATTAATTTTGTTACGAATTATGACTTGCTCATTTGGTAAGATTGTATAAGAATTGAGAATATTTTGATAGTTTTCACAACTTGTAAGGTTTTTATGTCTATAAGAAAATATAAGTCTACTAAAAAAGTAAGTCTACTCATATTTTTAGTAGACTTATTTTTTAAAGCCACGAGGAATTTTTTTTTTCTAGTGCGTTGTTTGGTTCGTTTAAAAAAAAAATATCGCATTGGATTCTAAAAAAAAAATAAGTCTACCCAATTTTTTAAAAAAAACCAGACTCAACCCACCAGAGAAAAAATTTACCACGTGGCTCTAATAATAGGTCTACTAAAAAAATGGGTAGACTTATTTTTTTTGAAGCCACATGGCATTTTTTCAACTAAAAACAAGCTAAATAATTTTTTTTTAAATATATCAGCGTTTCGCTATATTTGCACCATTTATATACCGGCAGGGATATATATGCACCATTTCTTTTAACGAGGGTATATCTGTTCTAAATCATAAAGTTAGGGTTATATTTGCACTTTTAATGTTGGTACTATTTCAGTACAATGTTTGGTTACAAATTTAAGTCTGGTATAACTAATATCAATATTACTTATACATCTTATTCAGTACTATTCTTATATATAGGAAACCATGACATTAACTATACCACTATTATTCTTATACTTATACACCATATTTAATACTATTTAAAAATTATGCAATGCATGATAGTTAATACAACAAATCAAACCGTCGATAAAAAATAATGTCATTAACTAATTTCAATATAACTAATATTAACATTACTAATACACCATATTCAATATTATTCTTATAAATCCTACCAAATGACCCTTAGATATTTATGGACATTCCTAGTGCTAATTCAATCGACCGAATCCTCCTATTCCTGTCTCCATTCATCGCCTCTGTAGTATTTAATTAACTCGGTGTTATTTTGTGACTTTAATTGTTTATTTAGATGGACACAAGGGACAAAAAGTACCCAGCTTATGCAGATATCCTTAGTAGAGTTCTTATCATCTGTTAAATAACCAGACGTGAAAGAACATTAAAATTATAAACACAATATGATGGAATTCAATAATTTATAAAGAACAATTAGAGCAAGTACAAAGTACAACACAAATCACTTCTTACTCTTCTTTTCTTTTCCATTAGCAAAGAAAGATCCCAAACCAAAGAGATTAGCAGTACCCTTTGGAATAAAAGTAGGTGGCACATTTAAAACAGGATTAATACTAACCCCATTACCATAATTAAGCCCTCCATGACCATAATTCTTTCTCAGTGGAGGCTTTTGTGATGATGGGAAATTCATATTCTTCATTTGCTTGAATTGTGCATTCTGTTTGTGACCTTCATTTGTTGAATTCTTTGGATTAGGCACTGAACCAGTAGAATTGCTTCTTGATAGTAAAGGTAAAGACCAAAAAGAGTTTTTCTTATTGCCATTGACACAATGTAGACTACTACTTCTTCTAGTAGTTGTAACAACATTTTGTTTCAAGATTTCATTTGGGGTTGGTTTATTTTGAGGAGAAGATAAAGTTTGAGTACTCTTGGATAAAGGAACTTGTTGATTTAACGTGACAAACTTTTCTTGTAGTTGAAGCGGGCGAATTAAGCCATCTAAAAAAAGCTCGTCTGCTGAAGAAGTTTCTGTATTAGTGTTGTTGTTAATACAGAAATCGAAATCAGAATTAGAATGATCTGATTGATGTTGGAAATCTTCAATGACTGCATTAGCATCTTTGTTGCAAAGATCGTCTGAAAATGAGATTCTTGGAATTGTAACAATGCTTGGAGCCTCTGAGATCATGTCAATTGCCATGTATTTTTTTTTTTTATTTGGTACTACAATTACTGAGAGTAAATTGGAAAGAAAAGACTAAATCTTTGGGATTGTTGCGGTGAGAAGACAAGATTCAAATGTGAAGTGGGGAAAAAAAAAAAAAAAAAAAAAAGAGAAGAAGAAAGGCTAGAAATATGGTCTGGTTTCTCGGGGGGCTTTAGTAGTAGTAGACAGGTGGAATAATGGCTTTAATGTCAAAAAGTAAAAAGAAAAAGAAAACTACTCGCTCCATTCCAATTTAAAGTTTCTTAATTTGACTGAACACGGAATTTAAAAAATAAAATAATATTTTTGAATCTCGTGGTTTTAAATTAATTATATGTGTAGACTTTTAAATTTTATGATCTTAAACTTATCATGTTGAATGTTAAAATTGAAAAATTTACTAAATATAGAAAGGTACTCTTTTTGAAACAGATTAAAAAAAATATATATAAGACACGTAAATTGAAACTGAAGGAGCAGTATGAATTTAAAGATGAAAGGCAAGTCCGGTCCCATGCAGAGGGAGTTAAGAAGCACAATAGCTCTATGAGAGTTAACTTCCTACAACGACCAAAAAAAAAACAATCTACTTTTACTTTTGAACAAGAAACTGAATTAACTTTATACCGTGAATATCATTCTTTACCATTATGCTTTACTGTCCAAATTTAGTAATTTATGTTGGTTTGCAAGAGTACCGAATCAAGATATGACAATTTTAAAACATCCTCAAATTATAATGGACTATACAACCAAGCATGCACATTTATGTTCCAAAGTCTTAAGGAAGTCTTTGTTTATGGTAGATTCTATCTTATCGTGTCACATTCTATTCTACGAGTTTAAAAAATTACCATCAGTAACTCAGTGTAGGACCGTAGGTCCAAGCTGATTCAAATGGGCAAAAGTTTTCTATGTGCTTGCAATGCAAAATTGCATTCAAGGTTAACGGGGGATGGTGTCACTAGAGCCTATTATTGTTCATGCTGCAATCAAATAATTAGGGAGACATCAATCTATGTTGCTCATACTTTTTAAAAATATTGTTGAATGTGTGTCAGACCCTTCCAAAAATAATATATTATTGAAGGATCCAACACAAGTACAAGAATATTTTAGAGACTTCGAACAACATAGCCATCAATACACACTAGCACATCAAGTGGTAGAACTTTAGTTCAAGTATTAGCATACAATGCACGCCTACATTATTTCTTGCTTTTGTCTTTTGTATTCTTGAAGTTGAGGAATACTTTGCCACTTACCAACTACTGGTTTATTGCCACTCAATTACGATAGAGATTGGACTTGAGCTTCTATCTTAAAGCATAATCAATCCTTTCTTGTAAATATTAGTAAGATTTATGCTGCATCTACAAGCATGATTTTACTTCTGGGTCTTTTTCTCCTAACCTTTCTCTTTTACTTTATATTACAAAAAATAACCCAAAATATACAAATATATACAGACGCATATAAACATATAGAGATATTTATACAAATATATATAAACATATACAAAGGGAGAGAGAGAGAGGGTGTGAGAGAGAGAAAAGTTTGGATATTTTTTGTAAGAATTAAAAAAAAAGATTCAATTTTGATAATATTATTGCCCCAATAATTTTCTCATTCTCCCCCCCCCCCCCCCCCCCCCCCGCCGCGCTTCTTTTATTGACTTTTATTAGGCATGCCATTAATTGCTAATCATTTAAACATATTGCGTTTGGATGGAACCAACGATACATTTTCTTCGCCGACATTATATCCCTAACTTTTAACCTTCTCTATGACGACCAAAATGACATGCCTAAATAAAATTAATCACAATTGCTATCAGGTAGAGGTGAATTTTATTATGAGTAGTATATTATACTTAAGTAAAACAACATTTAATTGTGATTACTTGCCAACATAACCCAAATCACCAATGTCAAAATACAATCTCATATTAAATACATAATCCCCCAAAAACAGCAACACAAAACCTTTGCTTCTGCTTTTAGAATTTGTCCTGTCTTGGATTAGCTTTAGCTTATAGAAACTGGCCGGTACGGATTGAAATGACTAAAATGCATTAGCAAATTTTAATTGGAATTATTAGTTGAGAGATTATGTCGAAAGTTTCATATATACTTGTCTCATTCTGCTACTGAAGACGTGTGGTCTATTTTCTTTTTAATAATATCACGAAAACGAATTTGAGTACAGAATATACGTATTAATATGATTTTGTCATTCGTTTCTTCATTAGTTTTTTTTTTTTTCCTCTAATATTTCTCACTTGCTCTCACGCTTCTCGCTTGAGTACTCACTTCTTACCGGAAAAAAAAAAGTGACTCATTTCTTACTTTCTTTAGCACCCACTTCTTATTTGAGCATACACACAACTCAAATGAACCACCTATTTGAGCACCCATACAACTTAAACGAATCACCTGTACTTATGGGTTGGTGATGGAAGGATCTAGTGAAAGATATTTACTACTCTATTCTAGAATATTCCTAGCTACTTTTTTCTAAAATCAGTCTAGAATTAGAATTCTAGAGTGCTCCTCCCAATTCCCTACTATTCTCTGACTATTCTAGATTAATTCTTAGTAAAATATCTTAAATATTAATTAAGTTAGTGATGAATTCTTAACAGTCACCGTATTCATTAACTTGAAATTTTAGGTCCGATGATCAAACCATTTAGCAGTTAATCATAAAGCATACAACACCTAAAATTTATCCATATTCAGCGTCTACATCAACTCAATGAATACATGACGCATGTCTTAAAATACACTTTTATTGCTAAACAATAGTTTATTAATATACATTATAACCTTAATTTTTTTATTAATCGTGACAAAATAATGCTCCCTCCCTTTCAAAATGTTTGTTTTACTTTTCTTTTTAGTCCGTTTTAAAAATAATTTTTTTTCTTTTTTTGACAACTCTTTAATTCTAACTTCCCACATGGCATGTTTAAGACCACAATATTAAAGGCATTTTGATACATTCTACATATCTTTGATTTAAGATCACAGGATTCAAAAAAATCTTTACTTTTTTAAACTCCGTGTTAAATCAAAACCAAACAAATATTTTAAAATGGGGGAGTATAAAATAAACATGAGTGTGGGTAATTTTTACCACTCGTAGCCCTCAATGCCAACTACCATAAAGGTACCATTATCATGTTCGAGAAGAGTCCATATATGTGTGAGAACCCACGTACCCCTGTCTAAATCAGTGTAAACAAAAGAAAACATGACCTATCAGACAACTATTTTCCAGTTTCTTTGGCATCTCATCAAAATGTGGATAAGCAGCTGTAATTCTAACTCTTTCATGAGTATAGTCTATTAGTCTGAATTGCTTGATTCCAATGCAGAGATCATGGTTCTCCCCATTCTGGCATCCCTTGCTCCAACCCCACCTACCCACCCTAACAAGTGGTCTGCTTCAAATATAAGAAAAATAAAAGAAAAAATACGGACCACTCAATTAATCATAAAGAAGATATTTTCGGACGTTTGATACGATGAAAGTCATTTCTTTTATGGAAAATACTTTCGGTAAAGAGAAAAATGTGTTCCCGCCTATATGGGCGGAAATCATTTTTGTGTGTTTGGTACAATAAACTTCATTTTTCATAGGAGAAAATGATCAAATGAGCCTCCAACGTTTTGATTGAAATCTCAACTACACATCATACCTTTGCGGGATCCTATTACTCTCTGATCATTTTAAAAGTGAAATATATTGCTCCATAAATTCTGAGATAACATAGAAAGTGTATTCCACTCTCTCTGAGAGAGTGAGCACCAAAAATAAACATTAAAATTTTATTTTTAATATTTCTTTTCATAAATATATGTATTTTTAATTATTTTGTTTTCTTATTTAGTTTTCTCTCATTCCTAATCTCCTTCCTTCTTCATGGAGATGCCTCCAATGCAGCCACCAAATTTCTCCACCACTCACCATCGTGAAGTGGCCGCCGCCGACGACAAAGCCAACACTTTCACTACCACCACAAGCTATATATAGCAAATGCCATAAACTATCACGTAATTATTTTACACCCAATTTCAAAATCAACAGTTAGCAACTACACCACCCTTACAGCACCGTCCAAATGTCATCGCTGGTGCTATTTGCTGGATCTTTTACCTTATATAGAGCCCCACCTTTTCTGAGTCTCCAATCAATTTTTTCTTCTAATCTCCATTGCGAAATTTGTTTATTTACAACCCTAAAGTGTTCAAGCATACCTTTTACTGAAAAATAATTTTAATAAGAGAACCTTGCTTCTCTGTTCAGTAACGGTGAAGTGGTCATTGAAAGCCCTCAAGTTCCATTTCGCCACTTTCTTCTCTGTTCAGTGATGGTGAAGCACCTTGCTTTTCTGTTCAGAACAGAACTCATCTTTCTAATTGAAAAACAGGAGAGTGGGGAAATCATTGACTGTTAATTGAAGAAGAATGATTTTGGGTGGAATCTGGGTAAAAGAAAGAAGACAAAGTAACTTGAGATGAAGCTTTGATTTTGATTGGATTTTATAACACACCCACAATAACAATTTAAGATTTGATAAATGAAAAACAAAAAGGAAAGAAGAAAGAATAAAAATATGATATGTGGGTGATGTTCTGGGAAGAAGGAAACAAGAGGAAGAGAAAGCCATAAGGAAAGAGAAAGAATAAAATAATAATAAATCAAAAGAAGGGCAAAGAACAATAAAAATTAGAAAAAAAATGTTTTAATAAAATTAGCACGTGTCAAACGTGTGCGATTCACCGGTCAACACATATGTGGTTGTGATTTTGTAAGGATGTAATAATTTCACTTTTAAAATGATTAGGAGGTAATAGGATCCACAAAAGTATGATTTGCAGTAGAGATTTCTATCAAAGCTTATTGGGCCAATTTCTCTTTTTGATAGAAAGCATTTTCCATCAAGAGGATAATAGCCTTTTTTAACTTATGGGATGAAGTCATCTCCCTTATAACTATTTCACCTTTTGATTTCATATTAATTTTTTCAACTAACACTTGGATATTATTATTAATCTCTGGTACTTAAAATTTTCATCAAACTTTTATTCAGTTTGCTAATATTATTATTAAATTTTGATACAATTTCACCATCCAAACACCGAAAGACGTTCTAGGAAAATATATTTTATTACAAGTCCCATCGACACACGCGCGTCGTCACTTCTTTCACTTGAGACTTAAGTCACTCGCTATTCCATTTAGACACGGGTGAGTCATTCCTATTAAAACAAACTTTTTTTTTTGCTGTTATCGGAAAGCAAACCAACACCAAAGGGCGCCACCTCATTACACGTCCAACCAGCTCAAAAGCCCCGATTTTTAATGGTCAAAACTCACGAATTTACAAATTAGTGAATTTACAATTAAAATGAGTTGGCACAATTTAATTGAGTTGGCACAATTTAAATAGTGCAAGCACAATTTAATTGGCCACTTAATCCACGTAGGAGACGGCTGGTGTTGATTTTGCTCTAATAACGGTGCAAAAAATGTCTAAGTGGAATAGGAAAACGGCCACACACCTGAAGTGTCTAAATGGAACAAGGACCACCTTAGGTCTTTCAGCGAAAAAATTAGACTGACGACCACAAATGTTTGTCGATGGGTTTGGCCTATATTTTCTATGAAAAACATATGGCAGACACATCCTAAAATACTCAAAAGTATAATCAGAATATCATCCTACTTGCTGATATTGTTATTTGTCTTTAATATATATATATTTGTTCCAAAAACTATTTTACCTCACCAACGAGACACCATGCTCTTCTAGTTAAATAATTTTCATAAAACACATTACTGAAATATGACTTCCTTTAAAAAAAAAAAAAAAAAAAAAAACACGTTCGGTTGGTGATATGGGATAGACAAGGATATGACATGGGATAATTTTATCCCATCTTCTATATGGGTTAACTTATCCCACTTTTATACTCCCTCCGTTTCAATTTATGTGAACCCATTTAACTGGACACGAAATTTTAAAAAAAAAAAGACTTTTAAACTTGTGATCCTAAATGAATCGCATATATTTTGTGTGGCTATAAATCATCGCATAAAGGTAAATTGTTTCCAAATATAGAAAAAGGTCATTCTTTTTGGCACAGACTAATAAAGAAATAGGTTCACATAAATTGAAACATAGGAAGTACTAAAAATGATGGGATAAAACAATCCTAGGACAAAATAATAGAGTCCGGAGCCTAAAGGGTATAAAAATACACGGTATTTACCAAAAGGGGTTGCCCAAAAATTTATATACCAAAAGGGGTATATCGTGGGCTGATCCACGATATACCCAAAGTTTTTTTAATTTGTCCGAGCCAATCAACGAAAAATTAAAAAAAAAAAAATTGAACGTATAACGTGGGTGATCCACGTTATACAATATATTTTGTATAACGTGGATCGAGTCCACGTTTTACAAATATATTTTGTAAAACGTGGTGATCACGTTTTACCTCTAAAGTTTTTTTTTTTTTTTTTTTTTTTTGCGCGAGCACTAAAAAAAAAAAATTGGTAAACTTTTTTTTTTTGCAACACTTAGTGTGTTTTTTCATACTTTGACCAATGATTAATCGTGTGTGAAGACTCCGAAACGTCAATATTTTGGACGAAGAAGAAGTATGATTCTTTTTCTCCTTTTTGATTTCTTCCTTTCTCTCTTTTGTTGCCTTTTTCAAAAATGGAATGGCCGATCATGAATTCTATGACGTTTTTAAGACCTCACTAATCAGCCAACCACTTTTCCATGAAGCGCCAGGGAACCATGCATTCCTTTCGTGGGCTCTCGCGTGTCGGGATCCGTCAGATCATATAGAACACGATATTTTTTTTTCGCGTACGATAATGTAGGCTCGATACATCAAGGATATGTAGACGTTCGGATCGTCATTTTAGGGGTTGAAAAGGTGCCGAAGTAAGTTTTGTTTGAAAAAACTTAGTGTTTGTTGTAAGGTTATTTTAGTCAACTTTATATGTCGAGAAAATTAATCAGCTTTATTTTCAAAAATTGAAACCGCAGAAGTGAAATTGACATTCACAGATACATTACCCTGCGATTTTTACGTTGAAATCTATTGCGTATCATCATCTTATAAGTAAATAAAGCGAAAATTTCGGGCCAATTTGGGGGAAAATTGAAATTGAATAGGATAAAAGGTGTTTTTTTAAAATCGGCTCGGCCAAACCGCCTTGTGCGGTTGTCCGCATAGATCTCGAAAAAATACGCAAGTTCAAAAAAAAAAAACGCGTAAAACGGACATCGAGCGCAAAGTTATGACCATCTAAAGTTTGACGACTTTCAACTAGTTTTTCTCCCTATATTTTTTAGAATTATATTTATATTCAAAATAAAGTTATGTCTTGATTAAAAAATAACACGCCTAAATCAAAACCTTAAAAAATAAAACACTTAAACCTTAAACAAAATTTACTTCGGCTACCTTTTCAACCCCTAAAACGACGATCCGAACGTTTACGTATCCTTGATGTATTGAGCCTACATTATAGTACATGAGAAAAAATATCAGGTTCTATATAAAATGTTGACGTTTTAGAGTCTTGACACACGACTAATCGTCGGTCAAAGTATGGAAAAAACACTAAGTTTTTTCAAACAAAACTTACTTCGGGCACCTTTTCAACCCCTAAAATGACGATCCGAACGTCTACGTATCCTTGATGTATTGAGCCTACATTATTGTGCCGAGAAAAAATATCAAGTTCTATATAAAATATTGACGTTTGGTCTTCACACACGACTAATCATTGGTCAAAGTATGAAAAAACACTAAATTTTTTCAAACAAAATTTACTTCTCGCTACCTTTTTCAACCCCTAAAATGACGCATCCGAACGTCTACGTATCCTTGATGTATTGAGCCTACATTATTGTACGAGAAAAAATATCGAGTTCTATATAAAATATTGACGTTTCGGAGTCTTCACACACGATTAATCATTGGTCAAAGTATGAAAAAATACACTAAGTGTTGCAAAAAAAAAAAAAAAGTTTACCAATTTTTTTTTTTTAGTGCTCGCGCAAAAAAAAAAAAAAAAAAAAAAACTTTAGAGGTAAAACGTGGACTGATCCACGTTATACAAAATATATCGGATCAGTCCACGTTATACGTTCAAATTTTTTTTTTTTTAAATTTTTCGTTGATTGGCTCTGACAGCCGAAAAAAAACTTTGGGGTATATCGTGGATCAGCCCACGATATACCCCTTTTGGTATATAAATTTTTGGGTAACCCCTTTTGGTAAATACCGTGTATTTTTATACCCTTTAGGCTCCGGACTCCAAAATAATACCCATTACTAAACACATGATAAAATAATCTCATCGTATATCCCGGTATTATTAACCTTATCCCATGAACCAAACGACCAGTTAAAGTGCGAGGCTAATAAAGCAGAACCAAAAATTCCAATATAGATTGACCCAAGTGCAAACAGCACTAGCAGATAGCTTGCAGCACTAAACTTAGTTTTAAGACCAAGAGGAGACAACCAAACAATTGAGCTGACACAGTCCAAAGAGCATAGCAAAGAAACTAAACTCAACAAACAAGCCAGTAATCTAGGAGAGCTAAGAGAAAACAGAGAGCAATTTCACATTGTTCCCTAGCATCTAGATAAAATAATATAAACACCAAAATTGCAAAAAGGAAGGTAATCTCTTCTCCAAAAGTAGGAAGACCAAGCATTTTGTATCCTAAGCCTCGGCATTTGGGTACTCAAACACAACATCTTTGCCCGATAGCTTCCTGTAAACAGCTGAAAAAGTCTCCAGCTTGTACTCGGTGTTGTTTCGTTCCTTTGGGTCCAAGAATATCTGGCCACATCACCACTAAAACTATAAATAACTGTGCCAAGTTCACATAAAAATAAAAAACAATCAACTAAATTGATCTTAACATGTTTCAGAAGCCATCATTTAAACTGTTCTTCGAAATAATAGTGAAAGTGGACAAACATCAAGTCATGAATTCTGGTTTTTACTTGTACAAGATTTTCCTATTAAGCATGAAACACAAAACATTAGTAGTATTATATGGTGTGGCATAAATTACCTTCATTATCTTGGATCCATCAACGCGATACCTAGTACGCTTTCCAACAACCTCAGCAGGTACAACCAAGTCCTCCAATATGGCATCATGAACAGAAGTAAGAGTTCTGCTACGGGGCCGTTGAGCAGCAGAGCCTCTCTTTGGAGGCCTTGTTATTCTCCGCGTAGCAATGAAGATTACATCCTAAAAGGAATAGCATTTCAGTAAATTTAAGAAAAATACCAGCAATATATATCTGTCATACCAAAAAAGGAAAAAGAGAAGACCTAATACAACTAGTGCAACTAAAACATAACCATATAAAAAAGGTGCAGTATTTATGTGTGTTATAATAACAGTCAAAGGAAAACAGCACAACTCTGTAGTGACCATATAGGATTAATTTCTCACACTGTAAGCAAATGGCCTCCATTTGTTAAAGCAGGCTAGATGCTTTGGGAATTCGGATAATATACAGAGAACACCTTGGAGTAATACGAGTTGAACTGTAAGCAAATGGCCTACTTCTATACTGCATTATAGAACATTTGCATGAAAGATTTGCATTTGCATGAAAGATGCAGTATAGAAGTAGGCCATTTAATGAACTTCCTTACCATAAGAAATGTCTCATTAAAGAGAGACACTTAAAGTGGTGTCCTAGTCGATCCACTTCATGATGCACTGAATGGGGTCAACAATTGAAAATCCATCACAACATCTTTCATACAATAAACATCCAACAAGAAACTGACTGAGAGAATGATTTCTATGGTGCCTAGAACATTTGCATGAAAGATGCAGTATAGAAGTAGGCCAAAATTACTGAAGATCTTCATTTCAGGAGAATGTTATCACAGACTGGGAATCCAACTTCAATACCTAGAAAGGTTTCTGTTCATAGGAATAGCAACAAGACCATGATTCGAACACTGGTGGAAATAAGTTGTCCAAGAATAAGTTAAACCCACTAGGCTCACAAAACTAATCTGTTCATGCATTTCTTAAAGCAAATCCCGAAGGTAATATCAAAATCTTTCCTCCTTGGCCCAACAAAAGAATAATTTACCAAAATCACAAAACGTGAATTCATGGTAAAATTTGAAGCAGTGCGTCAACACGAGAGGCTCAATGTTTGACGTTATTTCAATTATGCAGAACATTTAATTCCAAATGACCGTAATTGTCAATAACCATACGGAGAACAGAGGTATTATGTCCATTTCAGATAAAAAAGATTCTCAAAAAACTTAATGCTTGAATATATCCTCAAGGAACAAAGTTCAATAGCTACCTTCCCGCTGAACTTCTTCTCCAGTTCCCTAACAAGTCGGACATGGACCTTGCGGAAAGCTTTTCTAAGTCTGTAGGGGACATGGATAACAACAGCCTTCCTGTTTCCTGACACATCAATTTGTCTGCAGAAGGCAGTCCACAACCACCAATCATCATAATGAGATGTAAAATATAGGGATAATTACATTTTTGGACCGCTAACAAAAATGATAGCCATCAAATGTATAGGTTTTATATATTAAGTATAAATATACAGATAATATACATATTGAATACATGAACATACATAACATATACCGCTGATAACTAATGTCACCCAACAGGCCAAAAATGAAAAAAGTCCTAAAATATATTTATTGACAACAACAGTATGTAGTTTTTTTCAAGTCTTACAATGCGGCATTGATGTAAAGGTCCTTCAATTCGCTTTTCAGCTCTTGGTTGGTGTTTTCCATATCAAATAAAGCCTGCTCAGAAACAATTCGAACATTTTTCAGAAACTTTATATCAATGCAGATTAAGGTCTTAAATAACCAGAATAATAAGAAAAAGAACAAAAAAGTAACCTGTGCAACAGACTCCTCAAATTCAGTAGGTTCAGCATCCTTATCCTTGTGAATTTTCTGCCTGGACGTGTACATCTTCACAGGTCTGATGATCCAACAATTTAATCAAATTAAATTTCAATCATACAGTTATGATGAAGTGCCTGTTTGGCCATGGATATTTTCCACTTTTTCCCGGAATTTTATTCCGGAAAACTGTATGGACATAGAATTGTTACAATTTCCAGAATTCAATTTGAAGTTAAATTCTGGAATTCGAAACCTCCAAAAAGCTGTCCAATATCCAAATACCATTTCCAACTTGAAAACAAATAATGCATAGTAAAACTAGTCCACCAGCAAATAACAAAGAATCAATTCGTACTGGACAAATTAATCAACCCAGAAAAATTCTTTTGCATACAAGCTCTAGTAACATCAACTAAATGTGTTTGACATCATACAAACGATAACAACAAAAACAATGTATATTATTTCCTTCCAAACAATGAAATACTAGAATGAGCCTAAATAAGTAATAGGAATAAAACACAGTAAAAACTAGTCTACCAGCAGATAATAAGATACCAATTTTTACTGGACAAATTAATGAAAAATTCTTTTGCATACTGACACTAGCAATATCAACTACATTTGTTTGACGTCATACAAACCATAATTACAAAGCTGCTAAAATATATTATATTATTTCCGTCCAAACAATGGTTAACGACTAGAAAAATAAAATGCAGACCTGTGAGAAAGGTAATGATGGAACAGAACAGCACTTGTGGGAAACCCTAGTTATGTTCAGTTTGCAGAGATGAAGAGAAACCCCTAGGGTTTGGAGTGATGAATTGAGTGTTAAATGAAGAGGATGGATTTAATGGGCTTGAATTAGGTCCATTGAATTTGGGTTTAGTCGCCATCTTGTATTGGGTCAGAAGGCCCAAACATGGCAGAACCAGAATTTCCTATTATTATTATTAGGGAAATTTACATGGTGTGGGAAACTAGTAGTATGTAATTACATTGAGTAGCTATAGTTTGCATTAATTACTTTCAATAGCTAAAAGTTGTATGTTAATGGCACTTATTAGCTATTAAGGTAAAATACATAACTCTTTCCTCCTCCTCTTCTCTCTAACGTCTACAACACTCTCCTCCACTCTCACTCTCTCTAACGTTCTCTCTCTCTCTCTCTCTCTCTCTCTGTAACATTCCCACTGAAATCACTAAAACTCCAATTCATCAAATTCGAACCAAAAAACTCCAATTTATCAATAGATCTAATCTTAGAATGGAGAAAGCAACGGATCTGCAATAATTGTTCTCACTGTTCAGTGTATTAAGATATGAGAGTATGATCCATGAATTCGATCCATATTTCAATTACAGGACAACATTGTATCTGACAGAGAAAGGTTTTTATGAGTTTTGAAATTGGTTTGATTCAGAGAGTTGGTAAACACTTGTATCGCAGGAGATGAAGGTGACGATGAAGGATACAGCGACGTTTGTGGGTGACGATGAAGGATATAGTGGCGATTGTTGGTGACGGTGGTGTTTTCATACATCTGGTAGCGTCTGTGTCAGATCTAGACGAAAACAGTCAGATCTGACCGCATTTAGTGTATTTTGTATTTTTGAATACACTTTATTGTCCAGATCTGATCGGAATGAATACAGTGAATTCGAAGTGTATTTTATTTCATGTATCTTAGATTTGAGTGTATTCATTTTTTTTCTAGGGTAAAATACCACGTTTCTTTGTATTTTTTGCCTGTATTTCGAAGAAGATCTTTTTGTATATAAATGAATACAGTGAATTTGAAGGGTATATAAATGAATACAGTGAATTTTCTTTCTTGTATTTAGTATATGAGTGTATTCGTTAATATTTTTAGTGCAAAATTCAATATTTGGGGGTGTATTTTGAAGGATATTTTTTTGTATACAACCGATTTTAAATATATAAAAGTGAATACAGTGTAAAAGTAGCTACAAATGAATACGGTTGAGTTGAATACATATGACTTGAATACAACTTAGTTGAATATATCTGACTTGAATACATCGAAATCTGACTTGAATACAGCGAAATCTGAACTTGAATACAGCGAAATCTGACTCAGCTGAATTTTGAATACAATCCGAATTTGAATACAATCTACTGTAGCGTGTGAATACAATCTACTATAGCTTCAAAATGTAATTAGCTAAGTGTAGCTATGCCTAAAAAAAATAAAAAAAAATCAAAATGTAATCATTTATGTAAGTTCCCCTTATTATTAAGGTAAAACATGAAAAACACCTTGCAAGGATTTATAGCCTGTTTGGTCAACGTTTTTTTTTAAAAAAAATTTCAAGGAAATTCAATCCGTGAACACATTAGTTCAAACTACATATCATACTAAGAATTACAACTCCTGCATGTGCACCTAATTAACAGTGTATAGCAAATTATACTCCAACATAGATTTTAAGGTCGTTCCGATTTGTTTGGTCAAAGCTTCTAAGAAGCCAAGAGTAGGGCTGGGCATAAACACCGAAAATCGAAAAATCGGACCGGATCGAACCGAATTAATTCGATTTTTCGGTGTTTCGGTTCGATGTTCGGTTTCGGGTCAATGGTTCTTCGGTATTTCGGTTTAACCGAAGTGTTGTTCTTTTTTTTTTTTTTTTTTTTTTTTGAAAATTTACTACATGAATACAATTTTTTTTGCAACACTCAATTCACTCTCTCAAGCCCAAATTAATGTATACGATTAATAAACGAAGCTGCTAAATTCCAGAAGCCATCAAAGATTCAACTGGAAAATTTTCCATTCAAAAATCAAAAGGGCCTACAAGAACGGAACAAATTATTCAGAGATTATAATGCAAAATAGAAGACAATTGATAATAATCACAAAAAGATTTTGTTTATTGCCGGATGGTTGGTTCATCATATTAAAATTTGGACGTGAGATGTACTATTTAGAACATCTATAGGTTTAAATTGGATAAATAAATTTGTCTTCAATAATACTCGTGGCCTATATTAAATCATTTTTTCAATCTGGGATTGGTTTTTATTCCATCTTGATCAAAATAATTAGCTGAATGTATATAAATGATTATCAAACAAATAATACTTTTACGAGGAAGATAAAATAAAGCATACAAGAATATGGTCTACTAATTCGGTGCGGTGTTCGGTGTTGAAAAAAATCGAATTGGAAAAACCAAAACTGAAAAACCGAACCGAAGAACCGAACGCCCACCCCTAGCCAAAAGTGTTTTTTAAAAGAAAAAAGAAGTGTTTCTTGTAGAAAATTGAGGTGTTCGGGAAAAAATAGGAAAAAAATAAGTGTTTTTGAATAGTAACAGAAGCAATTTTTTAGAAGCTAGAAAAATAGATTTTTCTAGAAGCACTTTTAGAATATTGATCAAGCACAAAATACTACTCTAATATTGATAAAAATGATTTTTAAATTTATTAATCAAACACGAACTGTTATTCCCTAAAAATATTTTTTCTAAAAGTCCTTCCGACAAAAAGCTTTAAAATAAAAGTCTCCCCAAACAGGCTATACTTTAGATACCTTATTAATATATTATACTTTTACTAAAACGTGATATTTCATCACAAGGTTTCGAAATGTCACAATTACTTCATCTCACCCCCCCCCCCCGCCCTCTCCTCCCAAACAAAACTCCCCGCCCCCGCCCCGCGGGTCTCTCTCTTATTTTCTTTTTTGTTATTTTATTCACTTTGTTTTTTATTGTGCTAATTCCAGTAAAATTCTTTGTTATTGTTTTTATCATTTTCTTAATCTTTTTTTTTTTTGGTTCTTTCTAGTAAATCTCTCACTATTTTTAACTTTCCTTTTTTTCCCCCCTCTATTTTCTTCATTTATTTTTTTAATTTTTGTTCTTTCCGTATTTCTTAATAATTGTAATAATATATTAAATGTATTAATATATCATTAAATATACTAAGTATATCATGTATACTATAAGTACACGTATACACTAGTATTGTAAAAAATGGATTGAGAATTTGGATCTGATAGGTTTTGTTCAACACTAAACATGATATACCATAAGTATATTGCATATCATCGAATATTCCAGTAAAAACACTATATCATTATTCAACAGTGACCAGGTTATACTACATAATATACCTGATTTATTGTGAATATCATTTAATATATCCCGCCATTCCATAATTCAACAGTAACTATTGTACACTATTTAATATATTTGGTATACTATAAATATCATATAACATACAAATAATAACATTATACCATGATTCAATTATAATCATGTTATACTACACATATTTGATAAATTGTGAATATGGTTAAGGCTCAAATATGCCCCTAACCTTTGCGAAATTGTACACTTGTGAGTGCATTAAGTAAATTAAAGAGATACTAGCTGGTCTGAATTGTGCAGGATCGGGATTTTCAAGAACGAGAATCATATGATATGTTGAGAATCTCTTATGATAATTATCCACGCTTGAAACGTATCTTAATGCCTGAAAGTTGGATAGGATGGCCCTTACGTAAGGATTATATTGCCCCCAATTTTTATGAAATACAATTTGTCCGTCGTTAAAAGGTTGGTGCAAAGATGCCCCTAACGTTTTTTTTAGCCATATATGCCCTTGAGTTAACGGAAAATATTGGAGGGCATATTTGTTTAGTTTTGCAAACGTTAGGGGCATATTTGAGCCTTTGCCATTCCTGAATATTATGGCACAAAATATTATTGCATTCCAAAACATAAAAAAATATTTGTAATTACAATCCATCCACCATTGCATTACAGCAAAATTATACAACTAAAGGAGCAGATGCAATTACAACCATCTTTTAAAGATTGTTTTCACAAACAAGAGCACCATTTCCCCTTTTCAAAAGATTTTTTTTACTAATGATAATACCATTTTTATTTTTCAATTTGTTGATGATCTGGATAGTTCTTTCTAGATATTTCGTCTTCTCAGTCCCAATATCTACACGATAATGGATGCAACAATTGTCACAATAAAACATAAACATAAAAAAAGAGATAACTTACATCAGATTTATGACACATGAAAAAATGTCTCCCGCAGTGCTCAAAATTTTGATAATAATAATAATAATAGAACGAGTATCACATTTTAAGCATTTATACGGTTTCTTACATAACATTTAATGTGGTTTGGCCCTTTCGCGAATTTCACGCATGACCGAAATTTAGTAGAATTATTTGAAGTCTATAAGTGAGATGGAGTGCAGTAACTCCACGACCACAAACCCTTCCACAACTCCACATCCACAAACCCTTCCACAGCTATTTGAAGAACTCGAAGCTTCCGATATTTCATAAACAAGTGAAAGAATAAGAGAGAAAAGTGAGGGGTTGTACGATAAGTGTGAAGTTTCAAAATGCAGTTGCAATAAATCATTGGTTAGCATATAGTGAACTCCCCAAAAAAAATCTGAGAACTATTTGTGCCATAAGATTCAGAAACGGCAAAGGCTCAAATATGGCCCTAACGTTAGCGAAACTAAACAAATATGCCTCCAATATTTTCCGTTAACTCAAGGAAATATATGGCTTAAAAAAAATGTTAGGGGCATCTTTGCACCAACCTTTTAACGACGGGCAAATGTGTACAATTTCGCAAAGGTTAGGGGCATATTTGAGCCTTAACCGTTGTGAATATCATTCAACATAGCAGTGATCACAGTATACCATGATTCAACGGTAATCATGTTATATTTTATATTAAAATACAAATAATAACATTATACCATGATTCAATTATAATCATGTTATACTACACATATTTGATAAATTGTGAATATCATTCAACATAGCAGTGATCACAGTATACCATGATTCAACAGTAATATTTTATATAATGTACTATTAGTATATTGCGAATATTATTCACATACAAAATTGCTGTAAACCATGATTCAACAGTAATATACTACACAATACAGACTAATAGGTCGGTCATTGGTATATTGAGTATCATTTAACATACCTGTAATTACAAGGATCACAGTCTATTCAGTGGCAAAGCTAGGATTTTCACTAAGAGGGTTCAAAATATAAAAAAGTAAACACACGAAGAAGTCAAAGGGGGTTTTACGTTTACTACATATACATCAAAAATAATTTTAACCATATATAAACAGTGTAATTTTCCGCCAAAGGGGGTTTAGATGAACCCTCTTGGCCCTTCCTCCCTCCGCCCCTGAGTATACAACACAATTTCATTGAGTATATTTGTAGTACATTGGTTTTCTATACAATAACCAATACTAAGCAGTTCCAGCATGATATTCAGTACAACCCAAACTATCAAACAGATAGCTTATTTTCTTTCTCTATAAGCATATAAGTATGAATTTTCTTTAGAAATAGATAATGTTACAATTTCTCTACTAGTATATCTCATAATATCATGATCTGAGAGAATACAAATATCATAGAGGATATGATGAATTAATTAAGATTCATGTCTTTCCCACTTAGTTGCAAAATAAAAAGAGTAAGACATTAGTGGGGTTTTTGTTCTGCACCTTTCCAATACTTTACAAACTGAACAGAGTGGATTCTGAAAAACTATAAGGGAGAAAAAGGGGAAACGGAAAAAACAACCAGGATAACAATAACAACATTAAACCAAGTGTAATTCAAGAGTGGCGTCTTAAGGAGGGTAGTATGTACGCAAACCTTACCCCTACCCTGTGGAGGTAGAGAGACTGTTTCGAATAGACCTCTGGCTCAAATTAAGAAAAGAAAAAGAAACGAGAGAATGTTTCGGATGGACCGCTGGCTCAAATTAAGAAAAGAAAAAGAAACGAAAGGAAAAAATTCTATATATAATATAAAAATTTTGGCGTAGGCATTAATAATGCGCACCTCTCTATGGTCAAGGATTCTATTTATCTTTTTTCTCCTTTTTTTTGTCTTTTTTTTTCCTTTCATTTTGTTCATTAAACATATTTTAAAAACTCAAAAACTGCTTAGTAAATTTCTTTGAATGTCTTAATTGAGAGTGCAGACGTGCAGTAAGCATTCTGCCAATCATAAATTCTCTATTTATTTATCTTAAATGTAAGAAGAAATATTTCAATTCTAATTACTCCCATCTTTCCTAATCTTAATTGCGGTAAGCTTAACAATCTCTATTGTTATTACTTTATCCTTTGCCTTTCCCCTTCATTATATAAAACACGTAGTGTTTCCAATACACATTGTTGGTGAAATTATATGGGACATAGACGTTGTTCAAGGAACTCAATTGGACATGGCAAAAAGGAAAAATGGAGCTTTCATGTATGTCAACTCAAATGGTCTCCAAAAGGTTTTTACCTAATCTTTATTTATACATCTCTATCATGTAGTTTCTTTTATTCACCTCATCTTTATTATGTTGTTTACCTCAATCGTGTTTTTGAATCACTTAATTTCTCGTATTTTAATTTTTTTTTCCTTGAATTATGTTGAGAAGATTGTGCCTTTCTTTTTAAAGAAACGTTCGATAGGAGAGGGAATACTCATTTCATGTTTGCGATGTTACATTTCACTTTTTAGTACGGGCAAAAACATCTTAATCGGAAGTAGAAAAAACAATAACCGATAACATAGAAACTAAAAGGACAAACAAACAATTAAAAGATAAAGTGTAAAAGGAAATATTATTGTTAAACAATCACTTCTTAAATTATTTACGATGAGATTTTCCTCTCATCTTGACAAATGATTATCACTTGCAAACAACAAAATCTCAATCTAAAATTACATAAATCGGCTAATAATTTAAACTTGGCATGTAAGATATTGTTATTAGCATGTGACTTATCATTCAAGAAAATATTCGGTCCATGATTTTCATCATATATAAATGGCCTATTATTTATTTTTCTCAGTGTGTGGCCTTTTCCCTTTAGTTTCAATTTGTATTGTTTAAATTTTTTTTAACTTACAAATGAATTAAACATCTGCTATTAACTACTTTTACTATGCCTTGAGTCTTTTAGGTTACATTTTTATGGTACCTCGAGTCTCCCTGATATTCTATATGTGTTATTGGTATGTTAGTGTCACGATCCAAATTACCGATCGTGCGGGCACCTACCTTATTATTATCACTAGTAGGCGAACTTTTACCCGTTAACCCATTAATCACTAGCCAATTTCAACTTTTTTAATCATTTATACACTAACAATCAATAAATAAGTAAATGAATAAATAGTCTGACCAAGTCATAAATAATAATTAATATAAGTGCGGAAGCCTTAACTATTACACCCCCAAAATCTGAAAGTCATCGTACAAGGACTCTAACCAACAATGTCTAAAGAATGAAATATATGTCAAATATAATAATAAATAACATCTGGAACGAAAGTAGACATCTGGAAAGAGAGATCTTCAGGTGGCATGGCATGGGTAGAAGCTCACCCTCGGATCTGATCGAGCAAACTAGCTTCAAGCTAGAGATGTAGTCTGGATGAAATCTCTGGAACACAATCTGCACTAAAAAAGGATGCAGCAAGATAGTATCGGTACAAACACTATGTACCGGTAAGCATCATAGGCCGACTAAGATTAGTTCACGTATATAAGTATAAAATCAACAAGATAAACATATAGGCACTTAATACTCAAATCCAAGTCACAGAACATCCCATAACAGAGTCACAACCTAATATGAAGCTTCTAAACCACAAGTATGTCAAGTTTCAATAATCTCACCTGATAATCACAAGTCCAAGTCCAGTCCCTAGGTAGAGTCACTAATCCACAATTTAACTCAGTCAATGGTCATATTTATATCACAATAGGCTTTCAATATCCATACCAAAATCAGAAACAAATGAGCATATAATAATGCAGAATAAAATGTAATGATGTGCAATGAAAAATATGATGATGTGCAATACAATGCCATGCACTGGCCAATCACTCGAACTGTACACACTTGCTAACTGATGTCATTGCTCAGTAGTCATGACCTGTAGAGGACCCATGGTGTCCATGTACAACTCGTTCCGGATACTCATCGGACCCGAGCCATAAATCCTCCGCTCCGGAAAGAACCTCGGACGCGGATCCACATCATGCACCACTTATTTTCGGAATGAACCTCGGACCACGATCTCACAACTAGGTCTCACCCCCGGTCAAATGTGACTTTTCATATGTATAGTAACACTGTCACATCACTCTCAATGATCAATTCATCAAGTACCATGTATCAAATAGTATCACAAGTTCAATAAGAAGATTATATTAACTTCTTCACTAATTTCACATCACAATGTATGTCTCAATGTATTCCAGTTCATTAGTATGTATGAACTATGAACAATTAGCAATATCAATGTCAAACACAAGACATAATGCCACAAGTCATATCAAGAGCATCAACTCAGCCATGAAATGAATCATACAGACCCTCTCAACTAACATAATAGTCTATGTCCCTCTTTACTTCCACACATAGCAAGTACGTCTCACAACTAAGTCTTGTATCACCAAGAAGCTCCACTTTTCTATATATTATCATCAACAATAAATCATACATCAAGTTTTCATCTACGTACTGTCATAAGTTTATATCACAATTCAAGCCTAAACTCATTATCCTTCCTCTCTCCGATAATATGTGTCACAATAAGAGAGAACTGAGTACAACACGACAATTTAGGCAATAAGTCTAATCACAATAACAGGGCAACAAGCCACCATCAACAACAATCAACCTAATAGAATTCCATCCCGATTCGCCATAGTATGAATACAACTACACCTCATATTTCAGTACATAACGTAATGGCGACGAGACCACAAAATCAGAAGTCATACCAACCTAGCTAATATATATATATATATATATATATAAACATCATGTCCGAAGACCTAATCATGCTTTATCCCGTCAATTCTACACAATACATACATTTCGCTAATCAAAGTCTAAATAAAGTAAACCGTAACCTACCTCGAATACAGAATAGGAGCCACGAACTGCTCCACACGAGTCTTCTATTTTCGAAGCATCTCATGACGGTCAAAGTCTAACAATATGATGCTAAGTAAGCAACAAACCACGTATTTAAACAAGAACAACAATTTTGAGAAGAAAACCCACTTACTTCTACCCTTTTCAATGGATGAAACCATCCTTTAATGGTGAATTTATCATAACTTCTATCTCTACAATCATTAACCTTCAATTCTCGGGTTTCTAATCAATTTATCCTTTCAAACATATTTTAGGACAAAATTTCCATTTTTATTAGAACCCTAAGTATCAATATGAAATTTCAACCAATAGAAATCAAATTCCCTTCCTAGAAAGTGATAATCTATACTCCTAGATGATTAATCAACAACAAAATCAACAACCCACTAATTATTTAAGAGTTTACTAATTCTAGGATTCTAGAATTTTCACCCACCATTAATGGACCTTAAAATAATCATGGAACTTGAAGAAGAAAGGAAAAGAGACAAATAAAGGTGGGGACTTACCCTCAAAGATGCTTTCACCAAAGAATGAAATGAAGTTTGCCTATTTCTCTCTTGAAAACTGACTTTGGGGTCTTGGGGGTAATGGTTAGGAGTTGAACTATAAAAATAGGGCTTTTTGCCCCCCGTCGCCGTCGCGCGGAGTCGGTGGGTGTTGCAGTTGACCGCCTTATAGCGGCCATAGGTCCGCTGCCGGCGGGCCTGCTGATACCACTTCTGTCACGACCCGACTAGGGCCATAACGGGCACCCGGGGCTAACCACCGAGCACCACTTATTCTATTACTCATCTGCTTGCATTCATATCTCTATGCTCATAATCATAGAAAACTATTTCATTTGAAACATACTTACTTTATATACTTGAGCCCTTCGGCTATCAAAATAATACATATATATATATACAATGAGAGACTGTGAGATCATACTACCCACAACTGCGTATCTACGAGCCTCTACTAGAGTGCTAAATATAGGGTCGGGACAGGACCCCGTCGTGCTCAAAATATATACACATATATATCAAAAGAATAATCAATGGCACCTCCGAAAAAAGAAGGAGTGCTCTCAAATCAGCTAATGGCTCCTACGAGTCTAGATTACCTCCCTGTCTACCTGTGGGCATGAACACAGAGTCCAAAGAAAACGGACGTCAATAGGAATATTGTACTGAGTATGTAAGACATAAACAATAATGAAACATCAATGAAATGAAGAGGCATTAAATGAGGAGCAATCTGTATCTGACTGTGAATTATAAAAGAAATAATGCATGCTGGCGTACTTTCATAAACATCATCATATCATATATGCATAAATGTATAAGCCGCCCGAACATATAGGTACGGTGTGATAATCAATAACATTAGCTCGCGTCGAGCCTCCCGCGTCCGAGGGTACCATCTCATGCCGCCGCCCCGGTGGTGTACGCCCGCCATCGGCCATGGTGTATCTGCCGCCCGCCCTTAGCGGTGACTGCCCGGCCATATAGGCGCGGTGTAATATCATCATCATATGCTCATCATAATATGCTCATCATAATACATGCATGGAAACTCAAGGACGACCATACTTTATCGGGGTGACGTAAGGTCGTGAACCCCCGATTACCTTATGGAGCACTCATAAACATTCTGCCTCACCGTGAAAGAACTAGCATAAGGTGAGTGTATATAATAATCAACATCATTAGCTTTATAAAAACATCATATCAGGGACTCTAGAATCTTTAGACTTAAGCTTATCATCATCATTATCGTACTCATAACGTATCTCTTATCTCATATAGCTATTCATGAACAAGGACTCTTAGTTTTCTTGAAGATAAGAAATTCATGAAGGAGGAGGAAAATCGTGTCATAAGATTCATGCCTTAGAAAGAAAGGACTAGCCTCACATACCTTTGTCGTTTAACTAATCTATTGCTTGCTCGTTCTCCCTTAATGCACACATTCTACCTTCAAGAGAATTCGTATCGACATTAGCTAAACAATCATAAGAACGTGCTTACTAAAGCTAGAGAAAATTGGGCAGCATTTCCTTTGTTTATACGACTTCCTCCATATTCCATATCAACTCCCAAACATTTATAACAACCATCGCAATATCATAAACAGCAATCATCATTCAATTGCATTGCCCACATTTCACAATTCCACTTCAAATTCTCCATAATCAAGACCAAAGTTTACTATCGCGTTCTTTCTCATAAAATACTTATTCCATGTTCTAAATGTCATTTATAATGTATTCATAGTCACAACATATCAATATCCACAATTCAATCCAAGGTTCCATTCGAAAATGACACTATTCTTGCATTCATGACCCATTTCCTATTTCCTTCTATAATCCAAGTGTTTCAACTTTTCAATACTTCAAAACAACATGAGAAGGTCATGAAACTTACCTTAGATAGTGTAGAAACAAGCCTTGAGTGGAAGTATCCTTCTTGCACCAAAACCCTAGTTCACTCCCCTTGGATTTTCTTGGCTTGGATGACTTTAATGTGTTTCACACTCTTGATTTATGTTGGTTTGATGAAGTTGATCATCAATTTTCTTTGTGTTCTTGTGGATGAAGTATAGAGAATATTCTAGAGAGTTCTTGACTTGAGTGGAATGAAAAATGAAATGAAATAATAATGAGAGAGGGTCCTTATATCAACGTTTAATGTTCAGTCCCGACCAGAACATACGGACCAACATACTGTCCGTATATTTTCCCGCCGTATGTTTGGACCGTATGTTTGGTCCAGTGAAGTGTGCCATTCTGGGCTGAACCTACGGCTGGACATACGGTCCGTGAATTTTATACGGCCAGTATGTCTGGCCGTATAATGCCCAGCTTTCCGAGACTTGTTCTCGTCGACTCGTTTGATCTCCGATCCTTATGGAACCTTCTTAATACTTGTTTAACACCTCAATACCAATCTAAGGGATGTTATAACTCTTCCTCAAAGCATCATTAAAACATCATTAACTCGATACTCGTAAATCTTGCCCGACACACAACATATGACTTGCTTTCCTTAACAACTTTCTTCTCTTACCTCGAATGTCTTCGGAAATCTTAATTAGGACCATTAAAGGCTATTCCTCTCTTATCAAAACATCATACACATCATGCCCCTCGTTGGCCTTTTCACTGTACGTTAACGAAAAATTTTCTAAGGTGTAACACAACCCGAACGAAAAAGGGCATAGCTCCGTCATTCGGAGGCGAAACGCGACGATTCTTTTTGCTATAGCTTCATAATTATGATACAGATCTAATGGTTCAAACCTCATACTAAACAAATGTCGTTTGATCTATCTGGAGCCATTTCTATCCATAGACCTATGGCTAAAACATCGAAAACGAGCGCGACAAAACCCAAACCCATCTGAAACTCTTCGGAACCTCACCAAAACTTGTGGGCAAGTTCAAAATCATCATATTAACATGTTAGAACTTCCAAAATATTGACACGGGGTCATTCTAACCCGACGTTGACCGTAGTCAACTCTAACTCGCTAACTTAACTAGTTCCTCCACCAATAACTTAGATCACAGTTAAACCTTTCGGGAACCAAACCAATGACTTCACTAAGTCATAGATCGTACTAACGGGACTCTTGGGAAGTGTAAACAAGGATACATGGGTCAAAACCACTATAACGACCCAAAGGATCGTTACATTAGATACCAATTTACTAATCGTTCGTCTTCGAACGAAGAAGGGGAGTACAAAGGTTGGCGATAACCCAAGGACATGCATTTTAATCACACGAAAGCCTCCATGGCACCAAGTGCGCGCTAACTACTATATGTTCATCTACTGCATAGAAATGGGAGTGGGGTGGGACGAACACAGCTCTTAGGTGTTGTACTAAATTCAACGTGAATTGTACTTGGCTCATTTATCTAAATGACTCCATGGCTATTTGTCTATTATACCCTTGACCTAGACCAGTTAATTTGTAGGAGTTGTAAGTTTCTTTTTTGGGGTAAATTGGTAATTGGCTCCTTCATCCTCTTCCTTTCTTAACACGTATATTTTCCCCCATTAACCCATGCTGTTTCTCTCCACTCCAGTAGTACAAGCCAGAAACTTCTATAATCTTCTCCTTTTCTATGCTCCTCTCAGACTCAGAGACCTTGAAATCATTTTCTTTGAGAGATCTCCATTTAGTTCCAAGTCTATGCAAATTTCGTCATTTCTCAATAGTGAGTTTTGCATTATTTTCTATGTTTAATGTACTAGTTATTGATGATGGCACTTTAGTGAAAATCTTAGATCATCTGTTAGATGTTAGCTGTTAACAATAATTCCATGGTCTCAAGGCTGAAAGGAATTTTACTTTGAATTATTTTGTTTTCAAACTCTTTTGTGTTCCAGATTAACTTTACCGTTTCCACTTTCAGTTCATTGAATTTGTACCATTCTGGTTGAGGTTTTTACTTTGTATTTTTCTTCGTCTGTTCTTTTCTGTTTTGTTGTTTATCTTTTGTTTCTGGTGTTCAACTTTGTTTGTTTATGCTGTTTAATTATCCTCTGTTTTTATGTGTACATGCAGAATCATCTATGAATACACTGAGATACAACCAAAAGCTTGAAGGCGAAGGAAAGAGAATATTTGTGAGTTCCACTAAATTTTGCTTCTATTCTTTCTTGGTGAGCTTGTAAACCTTTGGTTCAATTTTTTATAGACTATTGATTTAGCACATTCATTTGCATATGAAGTTCCTTTTGCATTTTGATTTATTTTTCTTCTAAATTCAGTGTATTAAGGTTTTGCATTTTTCATTAACATGTAACTGATTTTCCTCTTTTCCGAATTTTTTAGGTGGTTTATGTACATGTATGTGGTTATTAATTTAAACCGTCTATGAAGATGTTCTGCTCAGATGCACAACGTGCAATAACACTAAGTACATTGAATTGCCACCCGAAAAAAAAAAAGGTAATGAAATGATGCAGCCAAGGTGTTTGAAGATACGCCTAAAACAGCCTAATAATTTTTTTTCTTTCTTTTTAAAGGTGATTTATAACATAAACATCTATTGTTCTGCAACCAGAACCTTTGATGATACAAATTGTGCACATATGAGAGATGAAGTGAAAATTATAGGCATGCCGTTGAAATGTACATATAATTCACTCGACTTTCATTTAATCGAGTGTTAAATCTGGCTGTGAAGGTGAATTTTTGAGTTTGAAGTTCATTTTGATAATGATTTGCTTTATATCATGTGTTTTCTTACATTTTTATATCTGTAGTATTTAATTAAATGCTAGGTATAGATAATAAATTTTATTGATTTCTTTTCATTTCATATATTGGTCAGTAGAAGTACATATGCGTACAATCTTTCTAATGGTCATATAAAAACAAGATGTGTTGTTGTCGTGGATGAAAATGACGACTATTTGGTTTGGACTGACCATAAAAAAGGCAAATTCAATGTAATCTTACTGCAACTTTGGTTTTGGCAGATGATATTTTTCCCTCTTGGCCTTGAAAGATTACCATGGGATGCATTGTACTATATGAAGTAGCATGCTTTTGTTGCGTACTGGCTGTTGATGGTTGTCTAACCCAAAATATATTTACAGAAAAGAGATACTAGATGGGCAGCAGGTGTATAAATCATTTCAGGTATTTTTAATTATATTGTTGGTACTCTTTGTTCTCTGAGAACTCCTTGGAGGAAGTTATACATAATTTTATATCATTTACTAAATCTTCATGAACTTTCGACATCTGCATGCCATAGATCTTGATGAAGCCTTGCCTTTGCTGTTGACATCCTAACTCAGCACTCATTTTGGGTCTTACCAAAAATCAAGTTAGTCTTTTAGTTAATCCTATACTTCGCTCTGAGGTGTTTAAGCTCTGGATTTTTTTATGTGATGGATGCCTAATACAAGCTAATATTCATATAATAGTGATATAAGCTACAAGAGAATACAAAAAAGGATGTACCCCCCCCCCCCCCCCCCCCCCCCCCCCCCTCCCCCACCACACACACACATGCACAGAGAACATTAGGCACTAGCTCGATAATTCATGAAGCGCTCCTGCCTGGACAAGTTTCGTGAAGAAGATCGATGAATTTAAGTATGTTGTAAATGTTTTTTCCATTCTCTATGTTTCAACATGATCATATGTGCTTTTATAACAATCTAAAAACTGAAATTTTGGGAGGTTAAGATGAGAAGTATAATTTAAAAATCAGAAATTGAAGTACAATTATATTGCCCATTATAGCTCAACAAATTGAAGGCTTCTTCTTCAGCATCAGTCAATTAACGTCCAAGACAATATCCTAATGAGCCACTTAAGATGTAGCTGGTTTTCTTTTTGTAACTAAAATAGAATAAAATAAAAGGTGAAAGGTTATGTTCCGTATTCTTCAATAAGAATAATAAGATAAGAGTTGTTAATCTCATATCTTTGATTATAAGATGTGATATAATTGGGTTTTAGAGAGTGAGTGATCAGGGAAAAAAGTAAATAAGGTAAAGGGGAAGTAGAGACACTAAGAGGAGCGGTTCAAATAATTTACCTTTGTTATAAAACATGTGAATTATTTATTTGTGTTAAGCATGATTTAACAGAGGATAATTCTGAAAAAGAGTTGGGGCTTCGAGTTGTTTATATGAAGAGGTTGAATTGCTAATTGTGAAAGTTGAGTTCTCGAAACTTTTATTGAGAATTGAGAGTCATTTGACATGTTCTTCACTATTGGAAACTAAAAAAAGTTGTGCCAGATGAAGCTAATTTTAGCACAGGTTATACTTTTAGCTCATCAGTTAAGGTTGTCCACCTAACAGATATAAGTTATTCACAGTTACATTTATTAACATGTTTCAGTTTGGAGTCATTTTTGTGCTTCTACTTTGTCTTCCGCTCTTTTCCAAACAATTGCATCTTTTGGTGTTTGAAGCTTACACTGAAACCTTGCAGGTTGCTAAAAGTTATTGTTTCATCGTCAAAAGTCTCCATCACATGTATCGGAGTCATCATATAGAAGATACAAGTGGGCTTGCATTAACTTTAGTAAATATATATTTATTTTCTACACGTGGAATTTGTAGTTGCCACTAGAGTAATAAAAATCTTTAATTTGTATATATTGTAGCGAATCAACATTCTCATGTCTTTATGATTCAACCAGTGATGGTTATGACTTGCAACTGAATGACGTTTTCATATGCTATTCAACAACCTTTACTAGAACTTTACCTAATAAGTTAACAAAATTGATCATGTTGGGCCCGTGTGTAGCACGGGCATCCTCGACTAGTTCTGAAATAAAGAACAATAACTAATTGGAAAGGATAACAGATAAGCAAAAACGTTGGGACGCTAGAAGGAGGGGTCGAACCTCCGACCTTATGGTTAACAGCTATACGCTCTAACCAACTGTACGCACGGGCATGCTCGACTAGTTCTGAAATAAAGAACAATAAGGGCCAGTTTGGAAAGCCACCCAGGTAATTGGAATTGGGTGTAATTACACAGTTTGGTCTATTTGTTTGACCAAGTAATTACACGCTAGTGGGAATTGGGTGTAATTGTCAGGGTGTAATTACACTCTCCAATTCTCAAGGGGGGGCTGAGAATTGGGTGTAATTACACCCTGTAATTACAGGGTTACTTTTTAGTTTGTTTATTTTTTTACTTTAATTTCTTTTTATTTTTAATTTATTTTTAATTTCTATTATTTTAGTTTTTTTGATTTTTAATATTTTTTTATTTCTATAATTTTAATTTCTTTTTTATTTTTACTTTTGAATTATTTTTATTTTTTAAAATGTATTTTTCTTTTTATGTTATTTATTTTTCATTTTCTTTCTTCCCATTCCCAACTTTTACTTCTTGTGGTTCCATGTAATTGCTCGTATTTTTTTATTTTTTTATTTTATTCATTTAGCATAACCTTGTTATTATTCTAATATTTGAAACTACACCTCTTAATATTGGAAAGAATGAGTCATCAACAAACTTAACATACAACGAGTGACATTATTAAAGTAGAATTTCATTGTGAATGAGGTTATAGACTTATATTTTTCCTTTCTTTTGAATTATTTACTTAAGTTACGTTGGAACTTACTTATGTAATGTTAGAATTTGACATAAGAGTATTATGTTGAATTTTATCTTTTGGATTTTGAATTTAGGTTATATTTCCAATTTTAAGTTATTTGCTTTCACATTGCATGTTGTTTATTTTTCACTTACATTGTTGAATTTTTTGTGTCAAACATTTGAATAATGTTATGGCATTATATTTATTAATATTTTTTTTTTTATCAAACATCTAATCCATGACGTTCTCACAAAAAAAAAGTCTTATTTTAAGTTTTATAATTAATTAAAATTAAATATTAATTTGAAAAATATATATCAATTATTTTGTTACAATATTAGTTACAAATATATGATTATTAATTAATATATTTTCAAGAAACAATGTGTTATTAAATAACTAATTTAATATCATTTATAAAGGCAATATTTTTTAAATATTAATTTTAATTTTTTTATAATTAAATTTTATTTTTAAATTAAACTGACTGTGTAATTACACTGGTGCAACCAAACAGCATACTTGTAATTACACTGTAATTACGTCATGACAAACAAACAGGTCGTTGTAATTACACTACTGTGTAATTACTAGGCTGTGTAATTACTACCCTAGTAATTACACCAATTCCAATTACCATGTGGCTTTCCAAACAGGCCCTAACTAATTGGAAAGGATAACAGATGAGCAAAAACGTTGGGACGCTAGAAGGAGGGGTCAAACCACCGACCTTATGGTTAACAGCCATACGCTCTAACCAAGTGAGCTATTCCAGCTTGCCTTGGCTATCACACATATATACTATTACATTCGGCAATTCAAACCGACAATTAATTATCAGCATATTAATGTTAAAGCAAACGGCATATAGTCATTTTATTTGATACAGTTCGTGGAGAAACTTTTACTCTATCAGGTCATCATAATTTATTATAGTAGATAACTCATTTTATTGTCAAAATTAAGAATCCAATCTTTTAGGAATAGTTATTTGTAGATACTTTTGAGTGACTCATAGTCAGGGGCGGAGTGAGTAAGGGGCAAGGGGGTTTGGACCTACGGAGAAAAATTACACTGTATGTATAAGGTTAAAATTAATTTTCTCTAAATATATTAGATGTTGAACTCCTTTGAATTATTCGTGTGTTTAATTTTTTATATTTTTGTGTGTTTACTTTTTTATATTTTTGAAATCCCTAGGTAAAAATCATGGCTATGCCACTACATAGTATAAATTTTTCTTTACATTGTAGTAGGTGTGTATAAAAAGAAAAGTGTATATGCAAATCAAGAATATTATGTAGGTGTTTTGTTTTTTGTTCCACCGGGTGTTTTATCTTATGTCAAATTAATTTTTCCGTATCCGTCATTTTTTTTAATGAAGGATTTATGCGGTTTTCCGTTTAACGTTTCTCAATTATTCACAAACTCTTAATATTAGGGGAAAAAAGTATGAATTGCTTCTTGCTCTCACAAAGTAATCAATTATAATGGTCTCACCTAACTCTGAATTGTTCCTAAATATTGAGGTAATCAAGAAGGAGCAACGAGATAGGGCCTTAATAAATGATTCTTCTTAATTCCAAGGGGGTGAATATCTCATCACCAAATCAACCACTAATTTGATTCTGATTATTTATAACCAAATGAAGTGCATGCAGATCATCTCAATCTCTTAATGGCTTATCTTTTACTTCCACTTTTAGGATTGTTAAATCCACTCATACCACACTAATTTTAATTGAAGTATAGAGACCAACTAACCAAACTGCAGCTACACATGCTAATCATTTGCACATAATTTCTTTCAAAAGGTGTCAACTGTGTCATATAGAAGCTTAAACATTTAGAAATGAAATATTTTTATCTAATTTCTTGCTTAAGATCGACTGCTTAATTTTTTTTTTTTCTGAACCAAGTACATAGAACTATTTGTTTGACGGCAAGTAGACCTTGATGGACCTTAAGGCTACATGGAGCTGCAGGAAGATTGACAAGATTTCTAATTAGAATTTCCTTTTTTAATTAAGATTTAAGTTTTATGCACGATAAAAGAATATTTATTTAATCAGACCACTTAAACAATAATTGCAGGTAATTCTAGTTAATAGCATTGATTAATATTTTAGAATAAAGAGTAAATAATATGTTATAACATGCAGTGGCGGAGCCAGAATTTCCGCCAAGGGGGTTCAAAATATAAAAAATTAAACATACGAAGAAGCTTAAGGGGGTTCAACATCTACTATATATATAAAAAAAATAATTTTAATCTTGTAAAAACAGTATTTTTCTCCGCCGAGGGGGTTCGGATGAACACTCTCGGCATAGTGTGGCTCCGCCACTGATAACATGATAGATTACACAAAGAGTATAAAATTCAACAAACTATAAATATATGTATAACTTAAATGATTTTATTATGATCTAACTATGGTAATTCAACTCGAGATCCAAAAGGCACAAATTCTAGTCTGATTTCAAAAGTAAAAGAAGAAACTAAACTAAGTTAATCTCACTGTCTGTAGAGTGGTAGTTTATGATATGAAATTCGAACCATACTTTTTCAGCTATCATATTAAAAAGTTAAATCTAATTCAATATCTTAGGTAATAAAAAGAGTGACTTTAATATCATTATTATACCTCATTTGATGCCCGTAAATGCCACTTAAACATTATATACCTCGGCAATTTCTTATGACCTTCAGTTTTTTTTTTCTTTTTCTTAATTTTTAAATGATATTTGCTCATTGAAAGCCAACTACTAATGGAGGGTCCATGAAATTGTTATATCTCCTGAATATGGTCCATATAGGCAACAAAACAACAGAAGCCCAAACTTCCAAGTGGCATCCTCAAAATACTTCACTATTCCATCCATTAATAAAAAAGAACATTGAGAAATTCACATAAGCCATGCTCAATTTTGCCCATGCTCTATATATATTTGTGAGTCACAACCTATCTTATCATCAGAAAACATACACTAAACATCCCTTGTGAGCAGCATTTTTATAATATACAAAAGTTGTCATGGCTCTTCATCATTTCAATCCAGATATGCAAATCATTAATCCACCATTCTCTGTATTCAACAGTGACTCAAGTTTGAATTTCCATAACCAGTTTCCTTTGCAAAACCTGAACCCCACTTCCTTGGAGATGTCAAACGTCAATTTTCAGAGCTTTCTTGGACATTCCCATGAACACATTTTCAACCAAGCCCCTGAATTTCAAGTATGTTTAACAGAAAACTTCCCTGGAAATTTTCAACAAGATGACAAGAATACTGTAGCTCTAGCTAGAGATGATATAAATGAAAGCAAGAAGAGGAAAACAATAGAGACCCCAGAAAGCAGCTCCGCATACTCGTCCCCTGCAGTTTCTTGGAGTGAGACCAAAAGAAAAACTGTAAGTTATTCTTGAATTCTTTGTACTCTGTATGTAGTAAGGGGTCCTTTGGTTTCTGGTTAGAAGGTGTGAATTATTCATGTATATTAAATTCAACATGACTAGTACCATGTTTGATAGCATTTTAATTCTACCTATAAAATTCAGTACACCAAATATGATGTTTGGCTACCAGTTTGTAATTCTATATAACTAATACATGTATAAGTTATGAGAAATCTATGTATTATTTATAGAATAACTAACTAATTACATGAATAACTAATTTCTGCATAATCAATTCATAACTAATCCATGCATTATTAATAGTTGTATAACTCTAACCAGCAACCAAACAAGCCAAAAAATTCAAACGAATACAAGAATGTAACAGCTGAGAATCGGACCTCCCACCTAAAGAAAATTTTTAGTCACATTTGCCGTTATACTAGAAGTTTTACTAGTATATATTTATTTTCACTAATATACATTTTTTTTTATTACTCTCTTTGGACCATATAGATTCTGCCAGAGTTAATAATGTATAAGTGGCACTGATACGCTCACTTTTCATATTCGTAAAGAGTGATGAAAAGGAAGAAGAGAAATTAAGGCAGGTGGTGCATGTAAGAGCCAAGAGAGGCCAAGCAACTGATAGTCACAGTTTAGCAGAAAGGGTAATTTCCTTTTTTTTTTTTTTTTTTTTTTTTTTTTCTGCTTCTCTCTCTCTTAGTAAATTCAGTTTTTCATTGTCTGTAATTTTTTTTTTTCCACATATGAACTTGTAATGACTGATGCATTCTTTTTCTGATTCAGGTTAGAAGAGGAAAAATTAATGAAAGACTTAGGTGTTTGCAAGACATTGTTCCAGGATGCTACAAGGTAATTTTTTTTTCTATATATACTTCCTCTGTCCCAATTTATGTGGCATTTTTCGCTTACTGAGATTGAAATTGCATAAACTTTGACCAACATTTTAAGATGTATTTTTTTTCACCAAATTGATATGAGAAGTTGCAACTTATAGTACTTCTCATGTAGTTTTCAAATATATAAATTTTAATGTTAAAATGTTGAGTTAATCTAATCCAATTTAACTTCAAAGTATAGTCAAATTGACTCTCGAAAAACGAAAAGTGCCATATAAATTGGGACGGAAGGACTATATTTTAACAATACAATGTCATTTTGTTGAACATTAGTATACTATTTCTCTTAGAAATAAACACACCGAATTTTAAAATTTTAACGAAATAACATTCCATTCTAATCAAATTGCAGTCTATGGGCATGACAGTAATGCTGGATGAAATAATTAACTATTTGCAATCCTTGCAAAATCAAGTTGAGGTGAGTTGAAATCAGTATAAGACATTTTCTGATTGACCCAAAAAAAAAAAAAAATGACTTGCAATTCTATTTGTTGGATTTAGTTCCTCTCCATGAAGCTTTCTGCGGCCAGCACATATTATGACGTCAACTCAGAGACAGAGATTTTGCAGACGATGCAGGTAGTCTTTATAGTTTCTTGTTTTTCACGTAGTTTTAGTTTTAAATACAGTTTTGTTATTACTCATGCGTATATTTTTCACTTGAGAAATTTCTAATATGCATTGGCCAAAGATTAATTAGGATTAAATTTAAGTTATATACACTGATAAAGTAAAAATAATTTACAGTATTAGTGTAATTTGACATGTGATAGCAACAATTTCCATTTTTAACATGTTAGGCTGTTGGTAATACTTGTGATAGAGATGAACTTGTAATTACCTTGTAAGTGATTTAATTGCAACAACAACAACAACAACATACTAAGTGAAATTTCACAAAGTGGGGTTGGAAAAGGGTAGGTTGTATACAAACCTTACCCCTATCTTGAGAGGTAGAGAAGCTATTTCCGGTAGACCCTTGGCATAAGGACAAATATAAGTGATTTATTGTATAAATATTTTTATGCCGTATGAAACTTTAAACTAATAGCTGAATTTTATGATGCAGAGAGCAAAGGCATATGAAGCACACATTATGCAGAAGCTAAAGAAGGAAGGATATGAAGGGGTGGCTTCTAATCAAGCTGGCCCCTTAATTGACCACAGTTTTGGCTGCTATCCCAAGTTGTCTTACAACACCTAAAGATTCATCCAGCAATTTTCCCTTTTCTGATCAATATATCCCACTTATGCATACCTTTGTAATTTTTGGACAAATGCATTGAGATATTGGACTCATATACTTTTATTAAGTCTCAGAATACAATTTTGTGTTTGGAATTTCACCAAAGACGTTATATATAGATAGACACTAAAAGTTAGCATCATCTTAATTATAGCAACAATCAAATAGACCTCTTCTTGGTAAAGACATGTCTCTACAAAATGTATATTTTCCACTTATTTGAGCACATGAACCGCTATTTTTTTTTTTAAATTTATAAAACCACCAAAATGGTGGCATTTTATTAGAAATCAAACAAACTGTACAAAAACTAACCAATTGGTTAGTATGAAAAAAGATAAAAAAAAAAGAAAAAGCAAGAGCATAAAAGTAAAACCATTACAACATCAAACATAAATAAAGCTGCTAGAGGTCCTATAGTCTTGACTTGCATCCATTTTTCACACCTCCAAGCTCTCACCAGGTGGTATGGACTTCAGTCAGGTGAATTTTCTTCAGACATCTAGGACAGTATCAGCTTACTATGCTATGTTTGCTCTAATGGTCACTGATCCAACCTGTTGCCATTTCCTAGAAAATGTTGAAGCTTTGTTGAACATGTTGAGACTTCCTGCATGGGAATGAGCATGCATGCACACTAATACCACCCATAACAAGATTCCTCACCAGTTCATCTCTATTTCAACACATGAAGTATATATGGCCTAGACATGCAACACAGTTATTTCATTCTCTTATCAGTATCAATAGCAATGTCTGATTCAAGTTATAGCTCCTGTAATCTGTTATCCTTCTCATGTCTGATCCTAAGATTAGGAATCTGAGCTTTGTCCATGTTGAGAAGTCTTTTAACCTTGATTGGAAGATCCTGAAAATTATGAAAGTGTTGTGTACCTGCAAAATAAAAAACATAGTTAGTTAAAAGGTCTGCCAGGCCATTTCTTTCTCTGTATATGTGCTCCACAATCACCATATTTCCCCTCCTTATTCTGTTAATCTCTTGAACCACCAAAGTAATGCTCCATGGAACCTCCCATGTTCCAGAAATGAACATCTTCATAGCTAATGAGTCAGTTTCCACAACTAGAGGAACAAGCTGATGAGAAATGTAGTAGTCAACTCCCTTCTTGATGGCCAAAGCTTCTGCTATGAGATTATTGCCAACTGCAATAGTTTGTCCTACTGCATATATGAGATTACCCTCCTCATTTCTAACACAAAAGGCAGTGGAACTAGGGCCGGATTTCCTCTAAAGCAAGACCATCCGTGTTACATTTGAACCAACCCTCTATCGGTAATTGCCATTTCACCACAAGTGTCCCGATAATGTGTCTAAATGATTCAAAATAGTCAATGATATCGTGCCATTTATGTGGTATATTCTGCATTGAAGGAAATCTTATCTCGCATGTTGTGATGAATATTTTGATTGATCTCATGCGTAACTTTATACATTGACATATTGCCCCCATGCGACCTTGTGTTTCTCCACTTCCGGATCGCTAAAGAATGATGCAGTCGCCTTTTGTATTGGTCTCAACTTATAATGACACTTTGCATTCCACCATGATTTCATCGCATGTTTCACGATGCAATAGCTCATCAATATTTCTTATTCAAAGACGCTAAACCAATTCCATAAAAATTGTAGCAAAATCTCCTTTTAGAAATGAGATGGTCTATCCATCTCCGTCTAGGTTCTTGCAACAACAACATCTAGAAACTATATTAATTCCAATAGTTGCTAGAACTTCATCCCATGTGTAACTTGAATTTCCATAACCTCCATAAGGAATGAGATCTTAAAAGGAAGACCTTTCACCATATGTTCTTATAGTCCTCGAAACATGACCTCTTTGTCTATGAGTCCCATGCACTAAATCGTGAATTTACTGCTAGTCATCATCCACCAAAGTTTATCCCACCGATCTCGAAATTTCTCTCGGCTCCAACTCCTCTAGAATATACTCTACTACATGTTATGGAAAAAGTCATTGTAATCGCTAACATTCCATTCATTACCTCCTATCAGGTCTTTAACATCTTCCATAGATTCATCAATTGGAATATCAGGTAATACATAATGTAGAGCACCTAATTTGGTCCAATAATCAAACCAAATATTTGCCGTTCCACTCTTTGTTTCCCACCAGATCACTTGTTCAATATTGTCCCTTGCCTCTAGGACCATTTTCCACACTTGTGTACCACCTTTCCATTGCACATATTGTGGATACTGCTTCTTGCAGTATTTATTCCACATGAAATTTGCCTATAATGTATTAGATGTTCTAAACCTCCACCATAATTTTGCATATAAAGCCTTAGACACATCAAATAAAAATCTGAAACCCAATCCACCTTCATCCTTAGGTAAACACATTTTCAACTAAGTAGCCCAATGCCTTGACTTAATGTCCTCTTTATTACACCAGATTTTTTTTGCAAAAATCTGATGAATCTCCTTAATAACACATTTAGGAGGCTTTATGGCTGATAACAAGTGTATTAGAATACTCTGTAGGACACTATTGATCAACACTACCTTGCCACCAGGAGATAACAATTTTCCCTTCCATGCTTGTAACTTGTCTTTGGCTTTCTTGATCAATTCTGAAAAATCAGATTCCCTCTTCCTTGCATGAGATATGGGACATCCAAGATACATGAAAGGAAAGGAACCTCTAGTGAAACCAGTGATAGCAGCAACTTGTTGAATAATATTGTTATCCACTTTAGAGAACATGTAAAATGAACTTTTTCTCTCATTGATCGGTCGACCGATATTTCTTCATATTCCTTTAGAGTCTTCATAACTAACTGTAAAGAGGTGGGATTTGCAGAAGCAAATATAATTGTATCATCTGCATAAGCCAGATGATTGAGATTGACACTCCATTTAGGCATCCCATAGCTCTTGAACTCATCTTTCGACAAAATAAAGCATTCAATGATGCGGGAAGTCATTCACTGCGTATAGAATGAACAATGCAGAGACAATGGGTCCCCTTGTTTAACACCCCTAGATGAGTGAAAAAAACCATGAGCCTGGACATTAATGAGTACTGAATACCAATTATTAGCTATCAACCTCCAGATCAAATCAATACATTGTTAAGCAAATCCCATTCTCCTTAGCACCCTGGTTAGAAATAACCATGATAGTTTATCATATGCTTTAGTCATATCAAGCTTAATGACTACATTTGCTGGTTTCCCTCTCAATCTAATGTCTGACACAATTTCTTGTGTCAATAAGACATTCTCAATAATGTTCCTTCCTTTGACAAATCCTGATTGATTAGCAGATGTTATACCTCGCATTTTGTGCGTATTCGGAAAATTGGAAATAATTCGGAATGGTAAGAAACAAGGCTTTAATTGGATCTTACTTAAGGTGCATGTGATGTTTAAGGAAATATTGACGCGGAAATATTAAGGAAGGTTAAGGGCAAAATTGGAATCTCGTAAATTAGTCCCGTGAATTTCCGAAAACGATCCATCACCAATTGGGCTTAAAAGAAATGATGAAAATTTGGCCCAAAAAGAATAGGGTGGCCGGCCATGGCTTGTCTTGGCCCAACCCATGAGGTGGTCATGTGACAAGCCATGTGACCACCTAGACAATTATAAAAGAGGCCAAGGTTCAAGAAAATTCAAGAAAACAAGAGAAGACAAGAGCAAAAAAAAAAGAAAGGAGAGAGGAGACTATTCGGCTGGCCATAGAAGAAATTCACCCCCAAAAATCTTGCTCCAAAAATTTATATCTTGTGATTTTCCTACTAAATTAAGCCTCCTTTACAACTTGGTGCAATTGGTTTGGAAGATTAAGCCTTGGTTTTGTTGCTTGGACAACTTAAGGAAGTGAAGAAGTTGGAAGTGTAAGGTAAGAATTCATCCTTTCTAATTGTGTTTTGAAGGTTTGTTTGTGTTGTAGTATGTGCAAATGAATTGAGAGCATAGAAACATGGAGGTTTGCATGGTGGAAGTGGATGCATGTTGGTGGCCGTGTGTATGTTTAACATGTAGCATGATTATGTTAAGTTTTATGTGGTACTATACTTGTAGACATTGTAGAATTTGCATTGGAAAGGAAAGATGGATAAAAACTTGTTGGAATGAGAATTTAGCCTATGGCCGTGTGATATGTGGAAGGAGAAATTATGTTGAATTTATTTTGTTTAATATGTTAGTTGCGTCGTCGCGATCGTTATAATGTAAATGGAAGTTTAACGGATTAAGCTTGGCATTAGAATTGCATATATGTGTTGTAGGAAAGTATATGAGTTTTTACATAGTTGATATGGAAATATGGAAATGCAGCGTTTAAGTGTTAGTTATGATGGTTGTTAATAAATTCGAGAAATGATAATGTGTTATGAACATGTTGATTGAAGAATGGAAGTTTTGGACGAGTTATGGCTTCGGTGGAATTTATATATTTTGCGAATGATATGTAAAATCATATGAAATGCTTCTAAATGATGTTGGGATGATGTTGGTGGGTAAGTGAGTATGAAAATATGGATATTGAATTATAAACGCAAAGTTAGTTTGGAAGTTGTCACTTTATGTAAAAGGAAGACTATTCGTGTTAGTTTGCGATTCTTGTTGTGGACTAATGTTATTGGTTTGGTTGTTGTTGGTATTTGAGCCGAGCTAAATTCTCGGGGGGCGTCATAATTATAAAGGAGGTGCTTTTGCCGAAATTTTGTTAGACAAGAATTAGTTTAAATTGAATGCCTAAAGCCTTATGGTTAACTTATGGTAAACTTGACCATTTATAGGTTTTGGACGAAAAGAGAATTGAGTTTTGGAGAGCGTAAAAGGCGTAAAAGGTATGTAAAGCTTTCCTATTTCTTTCTTGGCATGATCTAAGTGTACTAGGATCGGATTTGCGCCTTGGGAAGTGTTCTATTTCTTCGGAATCCGCATTTGAAAATGCCCCTTTTTCGTTCTCAGAATTGAATCCTTTAAGTATGTTTTGATTGAGAAATTTATGCAAATGTTCAGGGATCGCCTAGAAAGTAATGGAACGTCCCTCAGATCCATATGGATGATTCCATAGGCCTAATATACATGATTCAAGCCCATCGCCTCGGTTGTCCCGAGGTGGACCCACTAATTCCGATTTTCTTTTTTATGTCTATGATTGGTCTTCGAGCGGTTTTTAAGGAAACGTTTTAACTACTATTTTAACTACTATTTTAACTACTAAATGAAAAATTATTTTAAATATTTCCTTAAGTCTTATAAACTATTTTTGGAATATGAAAATGATCGTAGAAAGGTTAAGTCTCCGTAATTCATTATGATATCCGAAACTCGCTTAATATGATTCCGTCCGATCTCATTCCTCTGATTTGTCATTCGCTATGCCTCATTGAGTCTCTGGAAATCTGTACGGTATTTTTATTGCATTTAGTTTCTCACTACTCCATTCGTGGATGCCTCAATGTTTCCCTCACTGAGCCCGGGCCAGGATATGTTCTCAAGCGTATTTCTCTGCATTGTTCGCCGTGCTCCGGTGTGAGGGGTGTATTATACGTACATGGGTTGTGGTGTATGATGTGCCATGTACGCCTATGCCGACATTTGATGATTATGCTTCATATGGCCATACGATCGATATGCTCTGTTATGATTGTGGCGCCAGTGTCGGGGGCGACCACGTTCTGATCGCCGAGTCCCTAACGGGGCCAGTTTTAGCATATATTTTCCGTCTGCATTAATTATGATTACTGATATACATATTGATTAGCTATGCACTTCATTCGTTTTCGCACACTCTGTCCTGATTCTGATATTATTTATTACAGTCTCTGCTTTACATATTCAGTACATTTTCCGTACTGACCCCCTTTCTTCGGGGGCTGTGTTTCATGCCCACAGGTACAGATACGCGCTTTGCAGATCCGCCCGCTTAGGTCATCTATCAGCTACTACAGCGCTCCTTTTTCGGGAGCTTATATTTTGGTACGACTTTTTCTGATATGTATGTACATTCGGATTTCAGGGGTACGACGGGGCCCTGTCCCGTCATATGTTTATGTTTTCAGTCTGTAGACATGTATAGTGGGTTCTGTATATGTTCTGTGCGTTTGTGTGCGTTGGGGATTGTATATATATACTTTGTGACGGCCTGATCGGCCTTCGTGCGTCATACTCACCGCGCGTCGTCTGATAATATCTTTAATTATTATACATGTTTATTTTGCTATTAAGCTTATGTGGGATGAGGGTACGTATGAGTGTCCAATTCGGGCACAAGTCACGACCTACGGGGTTGGGTCGTGACAGCAGATATCAATCTAGGCAGTACCTTCTCCAACTTATTATGAATCGCCCTAGATATGACTTTGTTGATAAAATTGCTAAGACTGATAGGTCTCATATCTGAGAAGGTCTCAATTACATTCTTCTTAGGCAACAACACTAGATTAGTGTGTGTTATGGATTTAGGAAGAGTGTGACCTTCATAGAAAGTTGTTACCACTTTAAAGACATCTGAGCCTACAGTTTCCCAACAGGATTGGTAGAAAGCACCTGTCAATCCATCAGGACCACTTGCACTGTCACTTGCCAATTCAAAAACTGCTTGTTTCACCTCCTCTATGGATGGCATGCTACAAATAAGATCATTATCCTCCTGCATAACCATATTAGGACTATGATTCAAAAGGGCAAAATCAACACCTCCATTCTCCCGTGCTTCGCTTAATAAAAAGAAATTGCTTGACAGATAATGTTATCGTACCTCAATCCAATTTCCATACGCATTCCGAATTCTACCAAGCTGTGTTCTCTTCCTCCTACCATTCACAATATTGTGGAAAAATCTAGTATTCCTATCACCTTCTGAGAAACAGTCAAAACCGGATTTTTGTCTCCAAAATTCTTCTTCATAATGCAGGTACTTTTTCAATTCAGCTTGTGCTCTTTGCAAGACCATTCTATTTACTTCTGAAGGATCTTCTTCAAATAATTGCTCCTTAACTCTAACAATATCTTCCCTAATACATAGTTGCTTGAAAATATCCCCAAAAGCCTGCTTACTCCAAAGAGATAAAGCTGTTTTAACCTTTTTCATTTCTTGCTTAAAGGACAGAAAAACATCTAAAGTACCATATGATTGCCAATGTTGATTCACTATATCTTGAAACTCCTCATGTGTGGTCCAAAATTTTAAAAATATAAAAGGTTTGACAAATTGCTGCACTTGATCACCACATGATAACAACATAGGGGCATGGTCTGATCTAGTTCTGGAAAAGTGATCAACCTCTAAATGTCCATACTAGTTCTGAAACCATTCATTTGATAACATCCTATCCAATATTTTAAAAATGCAATCTCTATCTGTTCTACCATTCCACCAAGTAAAAGGACAACCCTCAGAATCGACTTCGAGACAATTCACAAGAGTTAATGCAAAATGCAAAATCTTCATATTCCTGAGGATATACTGGCAGTCCTCCAATTTTTTCTTCCTCATTTAATATAACATTAATCTCCACCAATCAGCTAAGGAAGAGTCATATTGGCAGCCTGACAATATAGACTATCCCACAAATTTAACCTCTCTCCACTGTCACACTTAGCATAGACCATAGTGACAATCAAAATTTTATTCTTGGATAGAAAATTCAAATTAATGGTAATCACTGTCGTTGTTCTCAATAATATCCACATCAATATTATCATTCACAAAAAACCAAATTCTACCATTACAGTTGAAGTTGGCATATGGCATTCCTAGTCTTCTCCTATACTGATGAATCTGTCTAACATGTTGGAAAGGTTGCATTAATGCTATCAAAAAGAATTTGTGATGCCTATGAAGAATTTGAACTCTATGGAAAGCTTTTTGAGTTCTCACAGATCTTATATTCCAAAAGAGTGATTTCATCATGATTTAACATTTTTCTTAGCACCCCTCTTTAACAGTACCCTTAATGGTAATGCTTCTTGATTCCCTTGCTTCTTTGACTTTCTTGAACTCTTCACCTATGCAACAGGTGATAAACCAGCCTCCTTTGTTACTTGTTGTAAAACTGTGTTTACAACATCAGCTTCACAACAATCATCTATAGTTTCCTTACATTCTGAGCCTGATTTAAAAACTTCCTCAATGTTATGAGAAACCAAATCATGCAAATCCCTCATAGGAGAATTTCCCCTCAATTTTGTAACCTGCTGATCTTGTGGAATAATCATCAAAGCTTGTTCATCTCTGTTACCACTTCTACACTCCTCCATATCAAAGTGATCTCCTGTTTTTTCCTCACTTAGTATTGAAGACTTCATCTGTAATTTCTCCATCAACTCAGTCTCTACTCCTGGTAGTACTTCATCATGTATTTGCAGTTGATCATCTCATTGTCTTTCCTCCACAGGAGGCATGTTCCCATCATCCTTCATAGATGTAATTACATCAGTCTCCACCATATCATCATTATTCCCCAGCAAATTTGCAGGAGCCACATCTTCTTGCAAGACAGTTGCCTCTTCTTCTTGTTCAGTATTCACATTCATATCATCAGTCTCTCCCCTTGTCAAACACTTATTTGTTTAGCCATCAGAAATATGAGACACCAAAGTTGTATTATCCTCCAAAGCAACCACCCCTTTCTCTACATTTTCCTGATCAACAGAACTCTTTTCAGTCCCACCAAGAAGTACTTCTGCTGTATCCCTTTCCACTATATTATCCTATTTTTCACCAGCCTTTTCATTGTTGACCTGAATGGTCTGATCTTCAATCTGCAAAGCATCAAATTTGTTGTGGATTATCACTTCAGTTGTGTGTTGTTGTTTGTGCTGATTCTCCTTTGTGTTCTGCTCCCTATCATTTGATGAGGTCATCTCCTTACTTCTATTGTCCTTAATAATATTCCAATTTCTAGGATCTCCAAGCACCCTTCCACTAGCTAATACTCTAGCATTGAATCTTCTCTTATTGTAATGACTATTCTTCCTTCTTTGTAATTGGTTAACTTCTTGTGTGACCTCATTTGTCATGATTTGTTTGCCTTTATCAACATGAGAAGATTTTTATTTGACAATAACTTCCTGATCTACCCCTTTCTCTTCATTTCGTTCATCCTGAACTTCCACATTAATAACCTCTTCCTCATGATAAGCTAATTTTGGATGTAAGTTCCAGCAATCTTCTTCATTATGTCCTTGTAATCTGCACTCACAACAATACTTAGGCAAGTTATCATATTTGATCTTCACCTTGTCCACCCTAATCTCCTGAGTTTCATCATCTTCTATCTCCATATTCACAAAGGATGGGAGATCTGCTAATAGATCCACCAGAACCTTAACTCGAGCACAACTAGGTCTGGTTCTATTTTCAGTTGCCTTATCTACATGCAAAGGTATGCCCACTGCAGAAGCAAGGGAAAAAAGAGACTATTTTCCAAAGAAAGTTGGCATCAAATCTGGAAAAGATATCCAAGTAATCACTGTAGAGGTTTCTTCGTCTATCTTAAACTTTGTATCATAGATTAGTGGTCTCATTTGATAAGCAAAACCATCCCTCAACTGAATATAATAAACTCCTTTAGAACACAGATTTATGAAATACTCCAAACGTGATAATCTGATCAAAACATATCTATGTCGAAATAAAACAATCTCACATTGACCTTTAATCCCACATTGCATTGGAATTATAGTTCTTAGTTCCTTCATTGCAGGCCATCCATACAAAAACTTACCAATGACTTCATATTGTAATTTTTGCATGATTTCCATCTGCTCCACCTCCTTCTGCTTCCAACGCAATACTGGAATTCCATTGCAATATGTGACAGCTTTCAAAGTTAAGTTGGACGTAGGGTTAGGGTTTTGCATGGGACTTATGGTCGTAGGTTTAAAGAAATCATTGTACTTTGGCTTTGGTTGTTCAAGAATAGTGTTAGCAGTCTCCATTTGTGACTCTCGTGTGTTAGGTTACTGGCCAGTCGCCTGGGACGATTGACCAGTGGCCAGAATGGCTATATCTCCGATGACGGCTAGGGTTTTAAAATTAGGGTTTGCATGAAAGTTAGGAGAGAGAAGAGAGTTTTTTTGGTTATCCCGAAATTCGAACCGCTAAAAATTATGCATCTTTTTTTGTGTTTTTCAATGTGGATCATACTTTTCTCCCCCTTACTCCTACTTTAATTCTTCCACCACACTTCGGCCACCACCCCAACCCAATTCACAGCCTCACTACCAACGTTCAACCACCTCTAACATAAAACAGATCACTGCCTCCATCTTCTCACTATTCCACCATGAAATAGCCACCTACCTATCCACCACTTCTTTTGACCACCTAACAACACCCAAAAAACCCTGTGAACCTCCATTCTCAATTGACCACAAATAATTGAGTACCACCATTCCTCTCTGATCTTCTTTTCACTAGTCCACTTTACCTCCTCTGTCATTAGGTTCTCCATCCCAAAAACATATTAACCACATCTTCAACCTTTTAGAACCACCTCTTCCATCTTGTTATAACTATACTCCATCTTCATCAAACATTACTCTTCCATCCTACAACAACTAGAAAATGATTTTTCAATGCCCTCTCGACCACCATAGCCGAAAAGTCATCTTTATCATTTTTATTTAGGCCTAACTGTAGTGTTCACCTCTAAAAGTCCTCCTCCAGAAAACTCAAATCTCCACTTCTCTACCTTTAACCCGCCCTAGCCTTTCACAAAGAGCCACCCAAAGAACTATTCCCAAAAATCATAAAACCCCATTTTCATTTTCATCCAACAATCATCATTGTTGTGATGCCTTTGTATATGTCTATTTTTTCGCAATTAACTACTGGCTGGTGGGTGAAAGGTCTAAAAGAAGGAGAAAAAGGGAGGATGTAGCAACCCAACCCTTAATTTTAAGTTTTAACGCTCTATTTTTGTCACGACCCAACCCCGTAGGCCGCGACTAGCGCCCGAACTGGGCACCCGTACGTACCGAAAGTCAAAAATAGTAACTCAAATACTAAAAAAAAATTGGGCAGAGTTTCCTCTGTTTTTTCTTACTAGCCAAAATTTTCCTGCACACAGAAAATACCAGCAAAGGCCACACAGGGCCAACATATCCATATACACATATATAGGCGAGCCGAGACAAGGGCCGCCGCGGTGAATAAACCGCTCAAACATACAATACGTGCATACGGTACAGTACGTATATAGCCACACCTACGTACATGTCTACGTGCCTCACACGAGTAACAAAGTCATATGACGGGACGGGGCCCCGCCGTACCTCGAATAAATGTACATGAATGTAACAAAGACCGTACCAAAAACGGGCTCCGGACAAGGGAGCTCTTCAAGATAGCTGAACAGGGACCCTAAGCTGGCGGCTCACTCAAACGAGTACCTGTACCTGCGCGGCATGGAACGCAGCCCCCGAAGGAAGGGGGTCAGTACGGAATATGTACTGAGTATGTAAGGCAGGAAATACGTAAACGGAATCAAAATCGGAATAAGGGTTAAGGAAATAAATACAGAAGCTGAAAAAAAAAATCATAATTATCCTTTTTAATCGTTTGCCCTGCATAAACATACGTCAATAGCCAAACCGTGTCATAATCAGGTCATCGTATCATCACACATACATTATATGCATATAACTTACCGGAAGTCATATATGAAATTCGGGAAATAAACATAATGATCAGAATATCAGCATGCTTATTTTACAAACATAAATCATGAATATCAAAAACATATGTCATATATGGTCCATGGTAGGACCCGGCGGACGGAACGTGGTCGCCCCTCCTGCCTTGGGCGCCACAACTCATCATACTTCGGAAGTTTTATATGTTCTCCGGACGTCTCCTCCAAATCGCATCATAACGCAGAGTTATATCGCATCTCAGAACCAGGTCACATTTCAGAACTCATCATACCTCATATCATTGTATATATCAGAATCAGATCATATTTCAGGCGCTCATCATACTTCGGAATCTCATCATACTTCAAATTGTGCGCACGAACATAACCGGCCCGGGACTCGGCGAAGGAGGTAACAATAATATGCACGAGCAGAATCGTAGGAAATCATGTACAATGTACAAATCTCATAAATCATATGCAGCATAACCATTCACCAAAATTTAGTAAATTAGTCGAACAAACTATTATTTACGATTAGGGTCATAGTCTAATCAAACTTCCTTTTGAATGCCTTTCGGGGACATATCAACGAACCTTGGAAATCACACTTACCTATCAAGGTCATATGCGTAACAATCCGTATATAAAATGCATACAAATCATAATTCTAACTTACTAAATAAGTAGGGAATCCATGCTCGGAGATCAAGGTGAAAATAATACTAAATTTTTCTTAAAGGTCATTAGGGGAAATCATAAAGAGCTGCGGGCCCCACGGACGGATGCCGACCCCCATCCGAGCCCGACTACGAGGGTTAGGGGAGAGTTAGGCCTTATAAGCTTACATATTATGTTTTGGGGCGTTCCGAGCTCGTATGTAGAAGTTACGGACGTTTGAAGTTCGGGACCTCTTTGTAGTCACAATTTTCATAAGTCTTTGAAAACTCATTTATTTGAAAGCTTAATAAATTTACATTGAACACATTAAAGGATATATCTTTAGGATCAAACAAGTACGTTTCTAAGCTCGGATTTAAGAGTGGAATAACCCGAGACGCGAGTCATAGCCTAATAGCACTAAGGCATGCCAAAGGAAAGAAAGCGACGCCTTACATACCTTGTCCGCTCGCAGCCTAAGTCAAGCCTCGACTCTCGGATACGCCAAGATCTACATAACGCCAAATATATTAACATTAGCCATAAGCCTTTAGGCATTCCATTTCAAATGAACATTAATTCTACCGAAATTTCATAAAGCACTTCCCCCTGTAGATACACCAACCCCGAGATTCAACTCGGCTAGTTTCAACAACAACCAAACCAGCGACCAAACTACAACATCAATAATCAATTCGCAATGCTTCCAAACATTATTAGCTCTTTCTACACAACTTTAGTAATATACATAATACTCCAACGACATTCAAAGTATACCCATTTCAACCGCTTACGTTCAAACTAATATCAACGTTTATACATTCGACTACTAGTCCAAAGCCATTCAAACCATGTGCAATAACACTTTAAGCAATTCATACAATTTTTCCGACAATCCAAATATTGTTCCCTTGTACCCGAATTGGTCCCCAAACCCGAGAACAACATCAAATACATTCTTATCTTCCAAATTCATGATTTATACCATTAAACCTCACACTAACAATGCAATATTCGTAAATGCGAAAATCACTTAAAATTTGCATAAACTCCCAAATCATCTCTTAATCAACATAACATTATTCTAAGTCGTTAAACTTGCATTTCTCATTATAAAATCCATAACGACAACAATTAAAACGCTAACGACGATTTGTTAATTCACAATTACACTAAGGGGACCATACGGCCAACACCACTTCCACTCACAAAAATTATTTTCATTCTTTTCTTCACTCTACAACCATCAAGACATGCTAATTAAAATTTATTCATCACCTTTGACACCATATACATGCACACGGCCAAACCCATATATACAACCTTAACTCCAACTTGATTTCTATCATGATTTTCCTCCTTTTTAACACACTACGTCACATATAAACCATGCATAACACATAAAACAAGATTGAAACTCACCTTTCTTCTTCAACTTTACAACTTGCTCAAGTTGGTGAATGATGAAAACGAATAATCTATCGCTCCAAATAACACTTCCACGTTAATAAGCACCCTTGAATTAGTAGGTTTGCATGAAGAAACAATTTTTCTCTTGGCTTAATCTTGGTCTCTCTTCCTCTCCCTCTTGGCCGAATGGTTAAGCTAGTTCTTGTTCTTCTCCTTTATTTTTCTTGCTCTTCTCTTTCTATATTTCTCTTGAAACTTCTATTAATCCACATATTAGTCACATGGAAAATTAATTAAATCCCATGGACTTGGGCCTTGACATGGCCGGCCACCTCACTTTTTTTTGGGCCTTGTTTTCATGTTTTTTTTTTAGCCCAATTTGCTTTGGTTCATATTTCGCAATTTACGAAACTAATTTCCGAGATTCCAATTTTGCCCTTGGCCTTCTCCGATGTCTTTGCCCCAATATGTCTCCATGAACAACATAGATATATTAATTAAGATCAAGATATTGACTTATGACATACAAGTCACAATTATTTCAAAATTTCCGAATAGGCGAAAACACGGGATATAACATCCTCCCCCCCTTTAAGAACATTCGTCCTCGAATGTTAAATTAACCTCGGGTATATCACAATAATTCGGGGAGGTCCTTTGGCCAACTACATACCCGTATTTACTCAGATCGCTTATGAGGGCATTCACCTTCCCGATTCTTGCTTTTTCTACCCCGGCGTATCTCTTGTTTGCCGGAATACGTACACCCGCTAATATAGGGGTATCACCCGCTTTCCTGTACATATATGTACTTGTCAACATTCCACTCTCAAAAGATTCCTAAACACTACTCAAATCCACCTAATCCCAATCGTGACACCTCTTCTTTCTTTTCCCTGGTCTAGTCCCTTCCAGCCTACGCGACCTCTTAAAATTTTGTCTACTCAATATATTCTAAATCCCTTTAGACTACTCTAGCTCCCCATTTACTTTTCCGACTGCAATTGTAAGACTTTCAGAAACTTCCCAGGGGGTCACCCATCCTGGAATTTTCCTCACTTTAGCACGCTTAACTTCGGACCTTCGATGAAATACGGGGCTCTAGCGCCGGTATAATCGCGTTCTCTTCGCCGCATGACCTTCGTCGCGTAACTTGGAGTAAAGTAAAGTCTTGACAGGTTTCCGGACGCCCTCGTGACACAATTACCATTTTGCCCATCACTCGATTCTTCCTATTTACTATCACTTATAGGTAAAACCATTTTTCGCTTTAGTCTCCCGGGCTCCCAATAGCGACGGACACACCTTGACCGCCGTTATTTATACATACCTAGTTATCGGCTTTTGAATTTCTACTTATCACTGTTTAATAACATTCACACAGTAATTGCACATACACGAAAATATCATAATAAAAGCTCATATACCTGTATCCATATCTGGTGCTGCCTCCTGGTCCTGCCGGCTGGTTAGAGCATATATGCGGTTCGAGGGACCGCTGGAACTGGAGGCTCTGCCACGACCTCTGCCGCGGCCCGCCGGGTGCCGCATATCCCGCCCCCGTGGGGCGCGTCGCTACGAAGGAAGGATGGTCCGGCAATCGATCTCGTAAGTCGAGCCGCACCACCCGACCACCTCCGTACGGACAATCTCTTATGACATGGCCCCTCGACGGCCACAAGCAAAAACAGCACCGGTAGCACGGTAACACTCTCCCCGGTGGTATCCCCCGCAAAGGAGAACACCGAGGTATGGTGGCCTCGACCGGCCGAACCTCTCGTCCCTCTCGCGACCTCGAAGCTCTGGAGCCCTGACCAGCTCCCGAATACCCTGTACTAGCCGGCCTCCTATCCCCGAACCGTGGGGGCGTACTCCGGGCTGGCTGGGAGGAATATCTGCTGCGCTGGTGCTGAGACTGCCCGTCTCGAAAATCTCCAGAATATCCGGCTGACCTAGCCCCTTCGGGCCGCCCCGTCATACTCTGTCGGCCGGCGCCCTCGGTGTCGATCCTCCACGCCCGGGCATATGCCCGTACCCGTGCAATATCCATGCGGCCGGGCGGCCATCGCCATACAACCTGTCTATCGTATAATCATCCTAGCCCCCATTACAAACCGGTGCACCCCCGTCCGTCATGTCGCCCACAATGCGAGGCGCGTACCTAGCCAGAGAATCAAACTCAAGGCTGTATTCCCGAACACTCCTACCGTCCTGCCTCAAATGTATAAACCTGTGAACCCTGGCGCGTCTGGTCTCTGGAGGTAGAAAATGGGCAAGGAACGCCTCCACAAACTCATCCCATACAGTGGGGAGCCCTCACCTCGGGATGCCTCCCATGACTCATACCGGTTGGGCGCTATGTCGTGCACCGATACGATGCAAACTCGACAGACTCAGTCTCGGAGGCCCTGACAAGCCGCAGCGTACGCCGCATCTCTCTGATGAACTCCTGCGGGTCCTCCTCGGGCTTGGACCCGAAGAACTCTGGCGGATTGCAGGTCAGGAAATAACGGGCCCTCTCACTGTCACGTCTATCCGCACGGTCATCCCCTGCTCCGTGCCTCTGGACCTGCCCCTCGCCGGTCCGGTTGGTCAATAACTGAACGGCGTCCCTCATAGCCCTGTCCTCCGCCCTAGCTGAGGAGCTGGAGGCTCGGGCACTCGAACCTCAGGGGCGGGCGGTGGGGCCGCCTCCTGCCCTGCGGGCCGGCCGCTCATGCCCCTCCTCGATGGTGATGGGGTGGCGAACCCGGCCGACGGGGCGCAATCTCCGGCCGAACCGAGCACGGGCCCTAGTAACTCTCTCGGGCCCGACTAGTCTCTCCCACGGCAGGAGACTTGCCCTTCGGGCGGCCGTCATCTTTCTCGGAGGCATCGCCGAAAACATAGCGATTCGTTAGAGGAGTCATCCCGATAATACCGCTCTATCGCACGATCTAAGATCGAAGGAAGGGATAATATCCTAAATGTCTCGTAGCCTCCGTTTATAGATGTGGTGCACAACACACCGATAAACAGACTCTACTAGACACGGCCTGTAGACATTCCGAGGACTAACCGCTCTGATACCACTTTTGTCACGACCCAACCCCGTAGGCCGCGACTAGCGCCCGAACTGGGCACCCGTACGTACCGAAGGTCAAAAATAGTAACTCAAATACTAAAAAAAATTGGGCAGAGTTTCCTCTGTTTTTTCTTACTAGCCAAAATTTTCCTGCACACAGAAAATACCAACAAGGCCACACAGGGCCAACATATCCATATACACATATATAGGCGAGCCGACAAGGCTGCCGCGGTGAATAAACCGCTCAAACATACAATACGTGCATACAGGCGTACGAGATATAGCCACACCCACAGACATGTCTACAGGCCTCTACACAGAGTAACAAAGTCATATGACGGGACAGGGCCCCGCCGTACCCTGAATAAATGTACATGAATGTAACAAAAGACTGTACCAAAATCTGGGCTCCGAACAAGGGAGCTCTTCAAGATAGCTGAACAGGGACCCTAAGCTGGCGGCTCACTCAAACGAGTACCGTCGCGCGGCATGGAACGCAGCCCCCGAAGGAAGGGGGTCAGTACGGAATATGTACTGAGTATGTAAGGCAGGAAATACGTAAACGGAATCAAAATCGGAATAAGGGTTAAGGAAATAAATACAGAATTCGGAAAAAAAAATCATAATTATCCTTTTTAATCGTTTGCCCTGCATAAACATACGTCAATAGCCAAACCGTGTCATAATCGATCATCGTATCATCACACATACATTATATGCATATAACTTACCGGAAGTCATATATGAAATTCGGGAAATAAACATAATGATCAGAATATCAGCATGCTTATTTTACAAACATAAATCATGAATATAAAAAACATATGTCATATATGGTCCATGGTAGGACCCGGCGGACGGAACGTGGTCGCCCCTCCTGCCTTGGGCGCCACAACTCATCATACTTCGGAAGTTTTATATGTTCTCCGACGTCCTCCTCCAAATCGCATCATAATCAGTTATATCGCATCTCGAACCAGGTCACATTTCGAACTCATCATACCTCATATCATTGTATATATCGAATCGGATCATATTTCGTGCGCTCATCATACTTGAATCTCATCATACTTCAAATTGTGCGCACGAACATAACCGGCCCGGACTCGGCGAAGGAGGTAACAATAATATGCACGAGCGTTGAATCGTAGGAAATCATGTACAATGTACAAATCTCATAAATCATATGCAGATAACCATTCACCAAAATTTAGTAAATTAGTCAGAACAAACTATTATTTACAGATTAGGGTCATAGTCTAATCAAACTTCCTTTTGAATGCCTTTCGGGGACATATCAACGAACCTTGGAAATCACACTTACCTATCAAGGTCATATGCGTAACAATCCGTATATAAAATGCATACAAATCATAATTCTAACTTACTAAATAAGTAGGGAATCCATGCTCGGAGATCAAGGTGAAAATAATACTAAATTTTTCTTAAAGGTCATTAGGGGAAATCATAAAGAGTGGGCCCCACGGACGGATGCCGACCCCCATCCGAGCCCAACTACGAGGGTTAGGGGAGAGTTAGGCCTTATAAGCTTACATATTATGTTTTGGGGCGTTCCGAGCTCGTATGTAGAAGTTACGGACGTTTGAAGTTCGGGACCTCTTTGTAGTCACAATTTTCATAAGTCTTTGAAAACTCATTTATTTGAAAGCTTAATAAATTTACATTGAACACATTAAAGGATATATCTTTAGGATCAAACAAGTACGTTTCTAAGCTCGGATTTAAGAGTGGAATAACCCCGAGACGCGAGTCATAGCCTAATAGCACTAAGGCATGCCAAAGGAAAGAAAGCGACGCCTTACATACCTTGTCCGCTCGCAGCTAAGTCAAGCCTCGACTCTCGGATACGCCAAGATCTACATAACGCCAAATATATTAACATTAGCCATAAGCCTTTAGGCATTCCATTTCAAATGAACATTAATTCTACCGAAATTTCGGCAGCACTTCCCCTGTAGATACACCAACCCCGAGATTCAACTCGGCTAGTTTCAACAACAACCAAACCAGCGACCAAACTACAACATCAATAATCAATTCGCAATGCTTCCAAACATTATTAGCTCTTTCTACACAACTTTAGTAATATACATAATACTCCAACGACATTCAAAGTATACCCATTTCAACCGCTTACGTTCAAACTAATATCAACGTTTATACATTCGACTACTAGTCCAAAGCCATTCAAACCATGTGCAATAACACTTTAAGCAATTCATACAATTTTTCCGACAATCCAAATATTGTTCCCTTGTACCCGAATTGGTCCCCAAACCCGAGAACAACATCAAATACATTCTTATCTTCCAAATTCATGATTTATACCATTAAACCTCACACTAACAATGCAATATTCGTAAATGCGAAAATCACTTAAAATTTGCATAAACTCCCAAATCATCTCTTAATCAACATAACATTATTCTAAGTCGTTAAACTTGCATTTCTCATTATAAAATCCATAACGACAACAATTAAAACGCTAACGACGATTTGTTAATTCACAATTACACTAAGGGGACCATACGGCCAACACCACTTCCACTCACAAAAATTATTTTCATTCTTTTCTTCACTCTACAACCATCAAGACATGCTAATTAAAATTTATTCATCACCTTTGACACCATATACATACACACACGGCCAAACCCATATATACAACCTTAACTCCAACTTGATTTCTATCATGATTTTCCTCCTTTTTAACACACTACGTCACATATAAACCATGCATAACACATAAAACAAGATTGAAACTCACCTTTCTTCTTCAACTTTACAACTTGCTCAAGTTGGTGAATGATGAAAACGAATAATCTATCGCTCCAAATAACACTTCCACGTTAATAAGCACCCTTGAATTAGTAGGTTTGCATGAAGAAACAATTTTTCTCTTGGCTTAATCTTGGTCTCTCTTCCTCTCCCTCTTGGCCGAATGGTTAAGCTAGTTCTTGTTCTTCTCCTTTATTTTTCTTGCTCTTCTCTTTCTATATTTCTCTTGAAACTTCTATTAATCCACATATTAGTCACATGGAAAATTAATTAAATCCCATGGATTTGGGCCTTGACATGGCCGGCCACCTCACTTTTTTTGGGCCTTGTTTTCATGTTTTTTTTTTTAGCCCAATTTGCTTTGGTTCATATTTCGCAATTTACGAAACTAATTTCCGAAATTCCAATTTTGCCCTTGGCCTTCTCCGATGTCTTTGCGCCAATATGTCTCCATGAACAACATAGATATATTAATTAAGATCAAGATATTGACTCATGACATACAAGTCACAATTATTTCAAAATTTCCGAATAGGCGAAAACACGGGATATAACAATTTTAGTATTTGAGACTTTGTACAAGTTAATACAATCATTTGGGACTTATTTGAGTGGTTCAACTTGGAACACTATGGCTTTGGCACCAAAAGCACCCATTTGGATAGTGCATGAATTTTATTTTTTCTAGTGCAACACGAGTGCTTCGTGATCGTGAAGCACTAGTCGCGATTGCACAAGAGGGAAGGACTGGTCATTGCATTTGTGAAAACTGCTCTTTATTGTCGTGAAGCTTTCTGTCGCGATCACGAAGGGAACCTGGCAAGCATATAAAAATTGAGTTTCAAGGTTTTATTTTATTCCAATACCTTTTTAGGAATTTTGAGCTCGACCAAGTGCGATATTCGGGGAAAAATTTATAATTTGAATTGAGGTAAGCAATCTAAACACAATTTTAGTTATATATCATGATTACCTATCGAATTTGAGCTTTAAATTATGGATTTTAAAGTCTAAAATTGGGGATTTTCCCATAAGTTCAAGGACATATATTTTTAGATTTTGAAGGTCAATTTGAATTCGAAATGAGAATCTAAACATAGATTTTGAAGATGAAACTTATTTCGAGGTTTGATCACGGAGCTCAGAGTCGGCTTTTGTTGATTTTGACCAAGACGGTGTATTAATATAGGAATTGTTTCTTAGGTTCGTTGACATTATTGAATATACATTTGGCTAGTGTTGAGCCATTTGGACGCGTTTGGGCATGGAAATCCAGTCGTGAGAGGTTAAAACTCACTTGATTTGAAGTAAGTTAAGACTTTTACCTCAACAGGTGAATTTCACCAAACTTTATGCATTGAACGTGCTTTGTAATGTGAGGGATAGTGTATATATGGTGTGGCAAGAATATATGCAACTATCGTGTCACACCCCGACCTTACTGGGGTGTGATGGGCACCCGACCCCATATCTGGAGCCGAGCGAACCCGCTGACTCCTATTACGTACTTAACTTTCTTAGACTCTTACAGTAATAAGAAATGAAAACGTAGTAAAATCTTCAGATTTTTTTTTTTTGTACTTAATTCATACAAAATTTGCAATCATATGAAGATTATATCATAATACAAATTGACACTTTCGATAGAGCCGCTGACAGACTGATTCCCAATACCCACGACTCTGTCTGCAAAGTCTCTAACATCGACTCGGAAACCTTAGCACGCAAGCTCTGACTCGGCTACACTCCAGAGCAAATAGAGCTCGCCAACTCCGCTGGAACATCTTCTATAATAACTTCAACTCATCTGGGTGTACCTGCGCGGCATGAAACGCAGCCCCCGAAGAAAAGGGGTCAGTACGAACAATGTACTGAGTATGTAAGGCAAGAGTAACAACATAAGATCATGATATAAAGCTTAGAGCACAATATAGAGTAAGAAAATAACCTGTACCTCTGTTTGCCTCTTTAGGTAGATATCATGTAAGCCAACTTTATCTTTTGAAACGACACATGGGTATTTACAAGTAAACTGCCCGACCATATAGGTACGGTGTAATGCTGCCCGTCCATGTAGGTACGGTGTAACACTATCTGAGCATATCATGGGGTAAAGAAGTAATCTGTACATCTGAGTGACCCTTAGGGAGAATACCATCCATGCTAACTTTCTTTAAAAAAAAACATACAAATATCTGTAAGTAAACTGCCCGACCACATAGGATCGGTGTGTAAACTGCCCGTCCATATAGGAACGGTGTATAAGCCCGCGTCCAGGCCTCCCGCGTCCGGGGTATAATCGCCCACTATAGTGGTGTGTACGCCCGGCCGCCCATTGGACGGCGCGTGTGTATATTGCCCGGCCATGTAGGCACGGTGTTATAAAAACATACTTAATTATAAAGCATGCATGAGAGCCCAAGTGAAAGCTACAACTCTATCGGAGTGACGTAAGGTCGGTAACCTCCGATTGCATTATGGAATAATCATGGTCATCATGCCTCACCTTGAAGGAACTAGTATTATAAGGCGAGACTGTCAACGAAGAATAACGTTAAGAGAAAACATAGAATGAAACCATAAACCCTGTAACACGTCAACTCATATACTTTGGAGTCTTTAGAAAATAAGGTCATAACCAAGGAATAGAATTAAGGATCAAGATCTAGTTTGATACTTTCATACTCATATTGAATCCTTAACTTGAGACTCTTAGTCATGGAATCATTCTTGTCATACTCATCATAGACATATTCTCTTCCTTGACGTCATTGTTACCAATATTATCATAGAAATACTCTCGTTAGAATAGTTGCAACACTTATCGTTTAATAAACGGAACAATGGGCCCACCTCGGGTCTAATGAGGCGGCGTACACAATTTACGTACGTTACATTTTATGACGTCACTTGTGAGAGTTTAAGGTAGTCGGGTCTCATTTGTGCAATTTCTAGATATTTAGGTAATTCTTCCAACTATTCATGAAACATCTAATTCAATTCTACTGAATGGAAAAGGGGCAAATTTGGGCGCGGATTTCGGAGAATAGGGTTGCTCTCGAGGCTCGTATCCAATCCTATTATGTCTAAGACATGCCAAAGAAGGAAGGGCAAGGCCTTACATACCTTTTCCGCTTCTTACGCTACTCTAAATTCAAATCCCAAACTCTCCAAAATCTACAAATGGTCACATTTACCAAATATTGATTAGTGCTTTTAAGAATTCAATCTTGAATAAACATTTGTTTACAGAAATTTCGGCAGCATTTTCCCTGTAAATGCGCCATCCCCGAGATTCTAACTCGGCCAATTTCAACAACAAACCCGAGAATGGAACTCGCCCAACATTATTAGCAACAATTCCAACAATTATTCCAACAATGCTTACAATGTTTACAATGATTCAATGGTACCCGAAATCTTCAACAAAGAAGTACTCACACATTTTTCTTGTTCTAGATTCATAAACCATATCAATAACCACTCATTATCAACATCATTCATGCAATGTAAGAATTCAAACTAATGTCGCATTAACTTTTTCAACATTCCGATAACGATTACAACTTCATTCCCAACCACCAAACCTACATTTTTCACCATAGAATCCACAATAACAATACTAAAATATCAAATAGAATTAAGTCACCATACTTGCCAATCCATACCTCATTCGGCCACACTAGCAACATTTATTTTTTTGTAAATTTTTCATCCATTTCTATACGTTACAACAACAACCAACATGCTACCTAAAATTAATTCATTCTTCCTACACAACATTGCATACACACGGCCCACCTTGCACACACGGCCAACACCAACAACAATCCTATTTCATGACTTCCATTGGTTTCTACATACTTCAACATGCATGAATAATCTATAATACAATTAAAAGAGATTGAATGCATACCTTTTATACTTGGTTTTCCAACTTTGGCTAGGCTTATGATATATTCCAAAAGGACATTTTATTTGCTCCAACGCTCATACCACGTAGTAGAGAACCTTCAAATTAGTGGGAATACTTGAAGAAAATTATTTTTGATCCAATACTTCAAGGCTTCTTCTCTTTTTTTCTTTTTTTTCTTTTCTCCTCTCTTTGGCCGTCCCCTCTCCTCTCTTTCTTTCTTCCTTTTTTCTTTTTTCTTGAACTAAAATGAAGACTCTATATATATATATATATATATATATATATATATATATATATATATATATATATATATATATATATATATATATATATATATGTATATCTCTTCCAAGTCATGTGAGGGGCACATGCCCTCCTCTACACTTTTCTAGATTTTTCTTTTCTTTTTCTTGAATTTTTCCCCAAAATAAAAGATGACTTATTTTGTCATCCTTTCCCCTTATTTTTCTTCACATGGCCAATATGGCCCTTTTGGAACCTTCATGAACTCCTTTTGTAAAATTCCCGTTTTGCCCCTCGACTTTCCTCAATATTACCATTTTACCCCTAGCCTTCCACATTATTTCTATAAACCATTTTGCGAATTTCTCTTTTTACCCTTAGCCTTTCCCAACATTTCCGTACTAATAATACTCGTAAACAATATCCATAACCCACTTACACATTAAAATCGTTGGGGAAATAGTCTTACTTTCTAACATTCCACGACTATCTCGAAATGTCCGAACATACAAAGTACGGGCTATAAACAAAACTTTCAAAAAATACTTCATAAGCCATTTTCTGAAAATTTAGTGAATTTAAAGGCTCATATTTTTGTATACTAATTCTGACAGACTCGATACTTATTTTGAACCTTCTGACCTCAATATATATATATATATATGTGTGTGTGTATTTATTTGTCGAGTCTTGGAATTAAATTGTGTATATGCATATGGTTTCCGCACTACTCTGCTCGTGCCCATTACTATGATATCGTTCGCCGGTTCCCGGGCCGATTTTGTAATCGTGCGTACTATGATATATTCGGCGATATCTTTGTGTTATGGTCCCGAGACCTCGCCATAGGGCCGGGTTCCGTTTATGGAGTTATGCTGTGATATGGCTTATGATATGTTGTGATGATGTGTTATGTTCGGGGTTGTACGGAGATTTGAAACCTTCTGGAGTTATGCTGTGTTGTGGCACCAGCGTCGGAGTGGTGACCACGTTCCCGAGCCTTATGCATGATTTTGATTTGCATTACTTATACATATGCTTTATTACGTACTTTGATGTTTCGGGTCCGGTATTTACTTCTTGTACCCTTTTATGTCGGTTATGGTTTGGATTTACGTACTCTATGCTTTACATACTCGGCACATCTTTCGTACCGACCCCCCTTTCTTCGGGGGGGCCGCGTTTCATGCCCGCAGTACGAGGTTCGTGATGCCGTGTAGGCCACACATTCTCGCTATTACGAGTGCTCCTTTTGATCCTGAGCCCATATATTGGTACATATCTTTGTGATGTATATGCTTTCGTATATTTGGTTATTTGGGGTACGGCGGGGCCCTGTCCCGTCATATGATTCCGTTATGGTTTATAGAGGCCTGTAGTCATATATGTGGGTAATGGGTCATGTGTGTGTGTTCGTTTGTCTATGATCTACGTCTTAATGCGGTCCCGTCTGTTATGGCGGCCATAATGGCCCGCGTGTTTGTATATGTGTATATCTGTTCGGCGATGTGTATTCCGCCGCCCCTTCTGACTATGATATGACAATTTTTGCACGTGCGACCGCTTAAGATAATATTTGCTTTCAATCTGTTTGAGATGATTAATATGAAAGTCTGAGTTAGACAAAAATATCACGAGTCAATATGTAAGTCTGTTTGGGGTGTCCAAATAGGACATCAGTCGCGGCCCACGGAGCTGGGTCGTACCCATAACCCACAGGTCCCAGGATCGAAACCTGGCTCTGATACCACTTTGTCACACCCTAACCTTATTAGGGTGTGATGGGCACCCGACCCTTACTTAGGGCCGAGCGAACCCTCAGACTCTTACCGCATACAAAGTCACGCCAAACTTTTTAAATCAAATAAGATAAAATACATAGTAAATTTTTTTTTCTTCAAAAATACTCTTTCGTAGCTCCCAAACCAGCAATCTCTTTTCTCGTAGCCTTTAAATCGAGCAACTCTGTAATTATACGAAATTTCATTGCATAACACAGACCGACATATCGGCTGACGGAGCCGCTACGGACCGACAACCAAGACCCACGACGCGCGTCCGCAAAGTCTCTAACATCCATCCGTAAAGCATATCATACAAACTCGACTCGGCAACACTCCGGAGCAAGTGGAGTCGCCAACCCAGCCGGAACATCTTCTCGTAATGGTCGCTAATCATCCGGGAGTACCTGCGCGATATGAAACGCAGCCCCCCCGAAGAGCGGGGTCGACGGAATATGTACCGAGTATGCAAAGCGTAAAGTACGCGTAAAACGAAATCATAACCGAAGTCGAGAGTACGAAAACAAATATGATAATCGTAATACCAAAACGCTTCGCTTTCTTTTTGTACAACGCTTCTATCTCGTATGTAGAAAGTAGAAAAATTTATATGGGCTGACATTAAAAGACTGGTCATAATCCCGACTGTCCAGAAACACATATCATATCACACACACATACACCGCAGCCAAGAATCCAACGACGATACCACATATACACAGCTACACATACGCACATACCGCGACCAAGAATCCAGCGGTCATGTCACGCCCGTGGCAAGTATCCGGGGCCGGACGATATCACACATACACATGCGCGGCCAAGAATCCACAATGTCCATACACATACACAAGTATCCAATGACGATATCACACATACACATGCCGCACCAAGAATCCCGCCGGTCATGTCACGGCCCGCGGTCAAGTATCCACGGACGATATCACACATACACACATGTGCGCGGCCAAGAATCAATCGGTATGTCACGGCCTTCGCGGTCAAGTATCCGACGGACAATATCACACATACACATGCACATACACATATACACATACACACATGCCGAAATCCGAAACCATATGCACACATATCCAGGCCCGACGACACACACACACACTTACCAACATCTGAAGACTCAATAGAACAATCATACCCCCTGTCGTCTGACAACCAAAACATCAGAGTTACAGAAGATATTCCTATCCGAATGTTCGTAGCAAATTATTCATGTCAGAATGCTAATGTCAGAATACTTATATCAAAATACTTTCGTCAGAATGCTTATATCAAAATACTTATATCGGAATATTTATATCCGAATGGTCAAAGCAAAACACTTGTATCAGAATTTTCGTATACTTATACCGCAGAATACATACGAATCATAACAAACTCTAATGATAGCCAAAAGTTTACCCTTAATTATTGTACGCAAATCGGCCAAATAGAGCAATACGCTTAGGTCTCGGAATTGTGGGCCCACCTCGGATCACGTCGAGGTGGCGTACGGAAATTACGGACGTTAAGCTTTATGGAACCACCTGTGAAGGTCTTAAAGTAGTTTGGTTCCATTTGTGAAAGTTAAAGATGTTTAAGTTATTTTTTTTCCAACAAAACATAAAGTATCTAATTCAATTCTATTGAGTGAAAAGGACCAAATTTAAGCTCGGATTTCTAAGAGTAGAATCATCTCCAAGGTTCCAATCATAACCTATCACATCTAAGACATGCCAAGAGAAAGAAAGGGTAAGCCTTACATACCTTTTCCGCTCCTTACGCTACTCCAAATTCAAATTCCAAACGCTCCAAAATCTACAAATGGTCATGTTTACCAAACATTGATTAGAGCTTTTAGAAATTGAATCTTAAAGTATCAATTGTCTACAGAAATTTGGGCAGCATTTCCCCTGTAAATGCGCCATCCCCGAGAATTCAACTCGGCCAAAAACACAACAACAAACCCGAGAATGGAACTCGGCCACATTATCAATGACAATACTAATAATTTTTGCCAACGACATCAACAATCAAGTCGAGAATATTCCAAACAACTTCTACCTCAACTTCACATTTTCAAACTAATGTCAACATTTTCATATTCCTTTACTAATTCAAGACCATTCAAATACAATTCGGAAGTATTTCATATCGTCTTACAAAATATACAAAAATTCCACCAAAATCCATAATTCACCCGAAAACTCCTCAACTTTCCTAGAACAATTTTTAATGCGCTTCTCGCTTCCAAATTCATAACCTATCCCAACAACACACATCAACAACAATCAAATTACTACATAGAAATTTATTCAATTGTTCCATACTCATACCCCATTCGGCCACCCTCCACATTTCCAACCTCAAGCAAATTCATTAAACTTTCATTTCCAATATAGAGTTCACAACAACCACAACTAGAATACTACATAAAATTAACTCATCTTTGTCTACACAACAACACATGCACACGGCCACATGCATATGTTGTATGCATTCATCATGCAACCTTCCATACTTTCATTAATTCTATCCATTTCTACGCACCACAACATAAATAAACCTTTCATAACATATAAAAGAGGATGAAATCTTACCTTTTCCTTCAACTTTCTTCACTTGGCTAGAATGCGAAAACGGCGAAACGAATGACTTATCTTCCGAAACAATTTCGCCACGTTGTAGAGGACCCTTGAATTAGTAGAAATACATGAAGAAATAAATTTTTTGGACAAGATTTCCCATGGCCAAATTTCTATGGGGTTGGCCGAATGGCCTCCCCTTTGTTTTCTCTCTTCTTTTGTTTGGTTTTTCTTGAAATTTCTAGATGAAAATGATGCATGCCCCTTATTTATTTACTAGTATTGAATTAAATCAAGACATGGGCTTGGGCCTTCTTCATTTTTTTTCATGCCATGGCCGGCCACCTCTTAGCCTTGGGCCTCCTTTCTCCTATTTTTTTTTAAGCCCAATTAATTGGCTAATATTGTAATCCATGAAACAATTTTTTTTTCCAAATCCCAATTTTGCCCTTAGCCTCCCTCGGCATTTTTCGCATCAATATTTCTCATGAACAACTTATATACCAAACAAGATCAAAATATAGCCTCGTCCTTATCCTGTCACAATTGTTTCAAATTTTCCGAAAGTGCAGAATACGGGACATAACATCCTCCCCCCCTTTAGAACATTCGTCCTCGATTGTTCAACTGATCTTATGGGGTGTTATAATACTACGGGAGGGTCCCTCTTTAATCTTTCATTCCAAATACTTACCCAACAACGTATATGCACAATGTGCCTTTATCACTTATTACCCATCGCGGTCCAGTTACCCTTATGGGTGCTCGTGATTCGAATTTACTCAACTTGTTAGTTCGCGACATTTCTGAATCCTTACTGCAGCTTTTCTTTATTTCCTTCTCTCCTATTTTCTGACAAAGTATACTTGTCTTTGGTTTCTTAAGTCGACGCTCGTTCCGTCCATCATTATTCCTTATTAGACCTAAAAAGGAATCGCAACACTATCAAGTACCAGAAAAGAAAATCTATTAGCTTGGAATCAGCGTACAAAAATGTCGGAGTGTCGCAAGAATACTTGAGATAAAAGTAGAAGCGAAATAACAATGAGTATACTAAGAGATAGACTGGAGGATAAAGGAATAGCCTACAACCGCATTGGATCCGTTAAGTAAAGATTGCGTACCCAAACATGATTTCCGTTAAGGTGTGGTGATGAACAGTAACAGAAAAGAGATGGTCTGAGAAAGACAAGGGCAATGCGTTGGTCCAGTAAATTAGAAAACCCATGATATCGAACAAGGACTTATGAAAAGGTCAAGGAGTTCGATTATAAGGAAAACGAGGTAAATGATAAGAAGCGGGCATAAAGGAAGGAACAGCTATAAACGGAACCCTCCCGTAGTATTATGACGCCCATAAGGTCAGTTGAACATTCGAGGACGAATGTTCTAAAGGGAGAGGATGTTATAGCCCGTACTTTGTATGTTTGGACATTTCGAGATAGTCGTGGAATGTTAGAAAGTAAGACTATTTCCCCAACGATTTTAATGTGTAAGTGAGTTATGGATATTGTTTACGAGTATTATTAGTATGAAAATGTTGGGAAAGGCTAAGGGTAAAAAGAGAAATTCGCAAAATGGTTTATAGAAATAATGTGGAAGGCTAGGGGTAAAATGGTAATATTGAGGAAAGTCGAGGGGAAAAACGGGAATTTTACAAAAGGAGTTCATGAAGGTTCCAAAAGGGCCATATTGGCCATGTGAAGAAAAATAAGGGAAAGGATGACAAAATAAGTCATCTTTTATTTTGGGGAAAAATTCAAGAAAAAGAAAAGAAAAATCTAGAAAAGTGTGGAGGAGGGCATGTGCCCCTCACATGACTTGGAAGAGATATACATATATATATATATATATATATATATATATATATATATATATATATATATATATATATAAGAGGAGTCTTCATTTTAGTTCAAGAAAAAAGAAAAGGAAGAAAGAAAGAGAGGAGAGGGGACGGCCAAAGAGAGGAGAAAAGAAAAAAAAAAAAGAAAAAAAGAGAAGAAGCCTTGAAGTATTGGATCAAAAATAATTTTCTTCAAGTATTCCCACTAATTTGAAGGTTCTCTACTACGTGGTATGAGCGTTGGAGCAAATAAAATGTCCTTTTGGAATATATCATAAGCCTAGCCAAAGTTGGAAAACCAAGTATAAAAGGTATGCATTCAATCTCTTTTAATTGTATTATAGATTATTCATGCATGTTGAAGTATGTAGAAACCAATGGAAGTCATGAAATAGGATTGTTGTTGGTGTTGGCCGTGTGTGCAAGGTGGGCCGTGTGTATGCAATGTTGTGTAGGAAGAATGAATTAATTTTAGGTAGCATGTTGGTTGTTGTTGTAACGTATAGAAATGGATGAAAAATTTACAAAAAAATAAATGTTGCTAGTGTGGCCGAATGAGGTATGGATTGGCAAGTATGGTGACTTAATTCTATTTGATATTTTAGTATTGTTATTGTGGATTCTATGGTGAAAAATGTAGGTTTGGTGGTTGGGAATGAAGTTGTAATCGTTATCGGAATGTTGAAAAAGTTAATGCGACATTAGTTTGAATTCTTACATTGCATGAATGATGTTGATAATGAGTGGTTATTGATATGGTTTATGAATCTAGAACAAGAAAAATGTGCGAGTACTTCTTTGTTGAAGATTTCGGGTACCATTGAATCATTGTAAACATTGTAAGCATTGTTGGAATAATTGTTGGAATTGTTGCTAATAATGTTGGGCGAGTTCCATTCTCGGGTTTGTTGTTGAAATTGGCCGAGTTAGAATCTCGGGGATGGCGCATTTACAGGAAAATCCGCCAGAAATTTCTGTAAACAAATGTTTATTCAAGATTGAATTCTTAAAAGCACTAATCAATATTTGGTAAATGTGACCATTTGTAGATTTTGGAGAGTTTGGGATTTGAATCTGGAGTAGCGTAAGAAGCGGAAAAGGTATGTAAGGCCTTGCCCTTCCTTCTTTGGCATGTCTTAGACATAATAGGATTGGATACGAGCCTCGAGAGCAACCCTATTCTCCGAAATCCGCGCCCAAATTTTTCCCTTTTCCATTCAGTAGAATTGAATTAGATGTTTCATGAATAGTTAGAAGAATTACCTAAATATCTAGAAATTGCACAAATGAGACCCGACTACCTTAAACTCTCACAAGTGACGTCATAAAATGTAACGTACGTAAATTGTGTACGCCGCCTCATTATACCCGAGTGGGCCCATTGTTCCGTTTATTAAACGATAAGTGTTGCAACTATTCTAACGAGAGTATTTCTATGATAATATTGGTAACAATGACGTCAAGGAAGAGAATATGTCTATGATGAGTATGACAAGAATGATTCCATGACTAAGAGTCTCAAGTTAAGGATTCAATATGAGTATGAAAGTATCAAACTAGATCTTGATCCTTAATTCTATTCCTTGGTTATGACCTTATTTTCTAAAGACTCCAAAGTATATGAGTTGACGTGTTACAGGGTTTATGGTTTCATTCTATGTTTTCTCTTAACGCTATTCTTCGTTGACAGTCTCGCCTTATAATACTAGTTCCTTGGTGAGGCATGATGACCATGATTATTCCATAATGCAATCGGAGGTTACCGACCTTACGTCACTCGATAGAGTTGTAGCTTTCACTTGGGCTCTCGCATGCTTTATAATTAAGTATGTTTTTATAACACCGTGCCTACATGGCCGACGCATCACACCGCGCCGTCGATGGGCGGCCGGGCAGACACACCACTATAGTGGGCAGATTATACCCGGACGCGGAGGCACGGACGAGGGCTTATACACCGTTCCTATATGGACGGGCGGTTTACACACCGATCCACGTGGTCGGGCGCTTACTTACGTATATTTGTATGTTTTTTTTAAAGAAAGTTAGCATGGATGGTATTCGCCTAGGGGCACTCGGATATACGTATTACTTCTTTACCCCATGATATGCTCGAGATAGCGTTACACCGTACCTACATACGGACGGGCGACGATTACACCGTACCTATATGGTCGGGCGGTTTACTTGTAAATACCCGTGTGTCGTTTCAAAAGATAAAGTTGGCTTGTGATATCTACCTAAAGAGGCAAACGAGTACGGGTTATTTTCTTACTCTATATTGTGCTCTAAGCTTTATATCATGACTTTATGTTGTTACTCTTGTCTTACATACTCGATGACATTGTTCGTACGACCCCTTTTCTTCGGGGGGTCTGCGTTTCATGCGCGGTGCACACCCGGATGAGTTGAAGTTATTATAGAAGATGTTCCAGCGGAGTTGGCGAGCTCTATTTGCTCTGGAGTGTAGCCGAGTCAGAGCTTGCGTGCTAAGGTTTCCGAGTCGATGTTAGAGACTTTGCAGACAGAGTCGTGGGTATTGGGAGTCAGTCTGTCAGCGGCTCTATCAGTCGAAGTGTCAATTTGTATTATGATATAATCTTCATATGATTGCAAATTTTGTATGAATTAAGTACAAAAAAAAAAAAATTCTGAAGATTTTACTACGTTTTCATTTCTTATTACTGTAAGAGTCTAAGAAAGTTAAGTACGTAATAGGAGTCAGCGGGTTCGCTCGGCTCCAGATATGGGGTCGGGTGCCCATCACACCCCAGTAAGGTCGGGGTGTGACATATCGAGTATGGAATGGGGTTTACTTTAATTGATTAGATGTGTCATTATTTACCCTAGTCGTATTTTGATGAGTTGAGCATAATATCTATGCCTTTTTGATGAATCTGGACTAGTTATAGACTAGAACAACATGATTTACCTCTGTATCTGTTGAAATTCATGATTTAACTATTATATGGTGTACACTGTTTTATTTACTTATGTACTCTTTATTTGTGATGTGATACTATTGTGGAAATTTGAAATGGAGCCGTGTGAGTGTGACGTTGAAATGGAGCCGTTTGAGTCCGATGTTGACATAGTGACGAGGACTGTGTGAGTTCAGTTTAATATAAAGATATGGGGGCTATTGATCCCGAATATGATAGTGATATACAAGGACTATTGATTCTGTGAGATAATTGATATGATCGATGTGCGAATGCGGATATGAATTTATCCCTCATGAGTCACCAATTTGGTATCTCCCTTGTAGTGTGCATGATGATTGTGAAAGAGTTGAAAGGTAATTTCTGTTGATAAATATTCAATCTTTACTACATTTATTGACTGTTGCTTTCTTTTAATTGACTATATGCATTTTTCTATCTTTCTATACTTTAATTGTCATTATTATGAAGTGACATTAGATGTTTATATATCATTTTTCTTCCCTTATCATTTATCTCTCTAAATATATTGTACAAGTTAGTGGTAATGGTTGTCCTTTAGTATCACTCATCACTACTCTGTTGAGAGAGGTCTATGATACTTACACATTGTTACGACCCATTTTAGCTAAGTCGTACGGGCACCTACCTTTCCACCTCGGTAGGTGAACCCTTATCACAAAATTTGCCAAGTCATAAATTAACTATTAAACAAGCGAAAGAGATAAGAATCACGTAAGTCTGATAATAATCATATAGAAATGTGCGGAAATAAGAAAATACATCAAATCCACCCAGAGTTTGGTCTAACCATACAAGATCCTCTAACTAGATACTACAACTTTGAAAGTAACAAAATATATCAAGTCTGAATATGTCTCGGAATATGAAATAAGACATAGATAAGGAAGAATCTCCAAGGTGGCGGACGTCCTCGTGCTCACTCTATAAGGCTCTCAGCAGCAACTCTCGCACCGCAATCAGCCACGAGAATCAGAGGTCGATCCTATCTAGAACTCTGCACTCATAAAAGAATGCAGCAAGTGCAGGTCAGTACAAACAATAAGTTCTGGTAGGTATCATAGGCCTACTAAGACTAGTTGACATATATAAAGACAATAAGGTAAGAGAAAACAAGCAAACCATAGAGTACAAGTCATGCTCCCAAGAAATCGACTCACATAATCAAGCCTTGATGTAACAACTAGCTCCAAATGAAACAAATATCCAAGTATACCGAAAACCAAGTCTTACCAAGTCAAATCAGCACGTAACCCATCTCAAATACAGTCCAATAATATGACCAACACAGTATCCAAATCATAAGCAACCACAAAGGATAATCAAGTAATGCAATATGAGATATGAATGCAATGTAATGCCTGTACTCTTGCACTCCGACAACAGAATACCTCCATGCCTCGACAGCACAACCCATTGGGGACCCGCGAATTTCAAGCACCGTCACTCTGTACACAGCTCAGAGGACTCAATTATCAACTAGTATCGCAATATCGGTGTTCCATATCAACCCCTCCACACACAACTCAGAGGTGACTTACCATGTTCCATAATCAGCCCCTCCGCACACAGCTCAGAGGTGACTTACTATGTTCCATAATCATCAATGTCCCTTCTCATTTCCATCAATAGTACCAGTCACACAGCATAATAAGATGATATGAAATGAATATGGAACGATGCAAGTATAAACAATGAAGAGTATCAAGTTCAAGTTGTGCCACACACAGCAAACCAATATCATCAACAAGTAATCCACACAGTAATCATAATGAATTCCTAATTTCAATAACAATAAGAGCCAACTATCCCAGAATGGCTATACTAATAATGAGGCGTACACTAAGTACCGATATCAATATCAAGTAATTTCATATTTCCAATTTACTCCCAATTCACAAAGAATCCACCAATTTATACACAACATACCAAACGAGTTCCTATGGAGTCTACGGTGCCCGCTAGCCCGATCAAACAAGTCACAAGCAATACCAAACCCTAAGGCAGCATCCAACCCAACTTTATACCCGAAGGTTTATATGAAATCTCCGACAATATCATCTAAATATACGCTTCGCTAGTCAAAGTCTCACCATAGGGGTAAACTGTAACCTACCTGGCAGGCCGAGCAACAATCTCAAGTCAAACTTGCGCCTTTCGTTTACGTTGAGCCTCAACATAATCAAAGTCTACCATATTCGAATGCGAAATTAGAAACAAGAAGAACACATTTAATAAACTTAACTCCCATTAAATCCCCAAATTCCAACCCATAAACTAGGGTTCATAACTAATAAATTAAAAATAATGATCTAAGGCTCTCATCATGATATTAGTGTTCTAGATGTTCAATTCCCATCAATAATCAACTAATTTAGCTAACAATTACTCAAAATTAGGATTATATAGAAAACTCCCAAATTTGGGTATAAACCCTAGCCCTTATTTCACAAATTAGGCCTTAGAAATGGAAGATTCAAGCTACTATAGTCATTACCCATCAATTCCATGCTAACCCATGCTAAATTCATTCATAAAACAAGGTTTTATACTCACAAGTTTATTAGATGAAGATAACCCAAAACCCACTTAGTTCTCATAACTTTAGGAAGATTCTAGCATGGATTAATGATAACTAGGTGAGATAATGAATCAAGATTAGGTAGAGATGATAGATGAGTTTACCTCTAAGAGTTTGCCCCAAGAAACCTCTAGAAAAGCTCCCAAGATGAACTACTTTCGAAATAGTACATTAATAAAAAGACTTGGGGTTTTATATCATTAAATACCACATCCTTTGCCGTTCACCGCTCTCGCGGTCACTCGGTTTTCGGTTGCAGCGCTTCGGCGCACTAGGGTACCTCTTCGGCAGTCCCTCACGAAATGCCCAGACTGCTTCGGCGGTCCACCTACCGCTTCGGTGGTACCGCTTTAGCGGTGCTGGTCTTTGTCGAGGCGGGCACTAGCAGGTATACCAGGAAATTCCCCAACTTTCATTGATTCCACCCGAAATCCCGACTAATGCTCGGAAATATCCGCTCATATACCATATATGCTACCCCCCATAAAAATGCGCTACGAACGAGCTCATGGTCTCGGAATTTCCATCGAGGGCCCCGTTGAATGAGTCAACCCCCAAAACCTCTAAAATAACTTTCCAACCCAAGTTCCAAAATGCACCCAAGTGCCTCAGGAACTAGACTAACCACACACACAAGTTTTAAATGACCATCTGGACCTCTCAGAATTGACGGATCTCCGAGCAAGGTCCGTTCATCCAAAAGTCAACTTTGGGTCAAATCTTTTTCGCGTAAAGCCAAATTTCTCAAAAAGTCACCCAAATCAACCCCAAACATCTCGAAATGCGATAAAAAATGAGCTATCAAGCTCAGGAAAAGGTCAAAGAGCGCCGAAAAGACTATAACGACCAAGCGGGTCATTACACACATATATGTTGGCGTACTCATACTACGCATTTGCATATGTTATGCAGTTTCAAATCTTAGCACTAGTAGAGTTTGTATGAGAGTTTCTTGCTGAGATCCATCTTTCAACGGTGAGCCAATTGCCTTGTACGCAATGACCATGATGGTATTCCTACTAGTTTATTTTGCTTCTATTTCCAGACTATGTACCTAATGCAAACAATTGTATTTTCATTCCACATTTTGCTCATGACAAGCAACACTGATTCTTGTGATGTGTATTTCGGTTTCACTTTCACATTGTATTTTAGGTTTTTTTTTTTTATGATATTATTGACTGTGAATTAAACTTTATGCTTTTGCTTCCATTTAACGAATTTGGGTTGATGAATGTCTTGGTTCGCCTGGATTGGATAGACAAGTGTCATCATGACTTTAAGAGATTTGGATTGTGACTAAGTGGTATCAGAGCACTCGATTCATAGATCTTTCCAGTCATGAGAATGTCTAGTAGTCTTGTGAATCGATACAGAGATCTTTAATACTTATCTTTGAGTGGCTACAGTGATATTTAGGAAGAATTTTTTTCTTGTTTCTATTCCCATCGTGCAATACTAGTTTTAGCTTGAAGTTTCAGTCTAGCTTTTTCTTCTCTCATAAATAGTGTGGACACGAGAGTCTGCATTGAGAGCACGAGGTACAGTACCAGATATTTTTGCCACTATCGGAGGTAGGGGTAGGCCGAGAGGACGGACTGGTTCTTTGAGCATAGCCCGCACTGTGGCTCAGACTAAAGCTACGGCACCTTCTGCTACTCAAAACATGCTATAGATGTATCAATTGAACCACCTATTGTTCCAGAGGTACATTCGAAACTATCTCAAGCATCATAGGGTTTTGTTGCTACACCGGTACTTCAGGATGCTTTGGTTTATATCTTGGGTTTAGTGGAGAATTTTGTTGGGATGGAACCTGTGGCTACAATTGTTTCATAGTCTTAGGGCAGTATAAGAGAGTAGATACCTCTCTCACATACTCCGGTACATCAGGATGCCCATGTTTCAGACTCTTGAAATTCATCTTGCTATGGCACTACCACCTGCTATTATGCAAAAGTGTCAGATAATCCACCAATGATTAGGCATCCTGTCACTGAGGATGAGTATTGTAAGAAGTTTAGGTTTCATAAGATGCATCCTCCTTCCTTATATGGAAAAAGGACTATGACGACCATTTAGGACTTTTTGGATCTCACTATTGAGATACTATCTACTATGGATTTGTTGGAGAGCCAAGGAGTTGAGTTTACTATTTTTCATTCTGCTGGGAAGGCAACACTTTTGTGGAAATTTTATAAGAAGGGGAGATCAGTTTACTTACCTTCTTTCACTTGAGCTCAATACGAGTAGATAGTCTTGGAGAGATAATTTATTCCTACTAATTTATGGGATAATTTGCACAATAGTTTGAGAATATTTGCTAGGGTACCAAAGACTGTGTTAATGGAACCATCTATGCACTAATATATATAGGAGAATATGCACCATTAGCATTAGATATAGGGAAAATGACCCTCTATGACTATTTAGGAAAAATAATTACTCGAAATAGCCCATGTTTATAAAATTACCCGAAATGGCCCAATTTGTACCCCTCACTTCAAAAGCTTGTTGTATATTTATACCCTCACTACAATTGAAAAAATGTCGTATATTGTTGTATACAATTGAATTTTCTTAGATACAAACACCTCTGATACATTATTATATACTCTATACATTATTATATACTTTTATACAAGGTTGATACATTGTCTACTCCAGATGTATAAAGTTGTATATTATTGTATAATGTTGTATATTGTGAAAAAGTGGCTATGCCAGATGTAATTTAAAAATACGGCTACGCAAATGTAATTTTGTATGTAGATTGTACATTATTGAAATTTCCCCTTAGATATATGTGAAAAATGTGGTGAACTTGTTTCCAAAACTGACTTATCAAAGTCATGTGATCTGTAGCACTTGAATCAATAATCCATCCAGAAATCTTTAGTGTTTAATTATACCTTATGAATTAGATTCAATGGAAGGTCGTTTGGTGCAATTGATACCAAGGTTTGTATTATTGCAATTGATGAATGAGAGGAAAGTGACATTAACACATTAACTTTACCATATTTTTTTTGTCACCATGTTTTTGGTTACGTCGATCACATGACTTCTTTTTAGTTAATAAGCTATCCCACGATATCCATTAACTGGAATCAATTTTCAACAACATATTTAGGATTAACATAATGATTACAACCCCTTTGATTTCCATCATGAGTTTTAGTATGATCCGTTCGATTCAGGTTCAAAGAGTTTTTCCTTTTTGCCATAGCGATGCTTGAAGCAGCATCACGATTGAGCATAATGTTCCTCTGTTGGCATAAAGCATGTAAGTTTTGATGATTGACAAGGTGAACAAACGAGGCAAATGAACCAGGTATGCAAACATGTTCTATCTCAGATACAAGTGGTGATCTAGGAGAGAAAAAGTCAGAGATTATTGCTGGACAATGGTGATGAAATAGGTTTATGGACATGTTCCATCTCAGACAGTGAGCAGATTCAGAGGCGAAAGAAGCAGGTGCTTGAACCAGGTTCAAGAACATGTTCCAGCTCAGAATCCTACTGCAAGTAGGATTTGTGTTTTATGGTAAAGACTTGGCGGACGAGTTTGCAGAATCTCTTGCCATAATTATCAAGATATTTCAGACTCCTACAAGGATACTGAAGCCGCCTTGAATGCAAGAATCCCAAGTCAACTAAACCCTAACTCTCATTATGGGCCTTACCTAGTAGGGATTGAGTTCAACCGACTTGAGGCAAACCTAGAGCTATAAATATTCAAGTCATGCCATGAAGAAGTTTTACACACTCACAAAGAGAGAAATTCAAAACTCGAACAAAAATCGTTAAAGCAAGAGATTGAGAGTTCTGATTATTGAAGTGCGCCCCAATACAAAGAAAAAGATTGAAGAACCTGTTTGATAGAGTTTATGTTTTACAGTTCTTGAGTCTAGATTCGTGTATTAGGATTGTTTATTGAGTTATGCCTTTATCAACTTTCATAGAAGCAATAATTATAGGTACAAACGTTAGTCGAATTCAACTCCAAGTTGGGATAACTTTGTCACGACCCAAACTGGAGGGCCATGACGGGCACCCGTACTCTATCTGCCGAGCATGTAACATACCCCCCCTGATGTAGTCGTAAAGAAGATAGAAATCTGCTAAGTCATATAAGAAATATGCTAAAAAGGAATGAGCCCACAAAGATATAATATACAATCATACTGGACAAAACTGTACGACAGTATATAGACCGTGTCTAACCATACCATGATTGTCTACAAGCCTCTACTAGACTATCTGTCATAAAGAGTCGGGACATGGCCCCGACATACCCGTATATACACAAAATAACATACCAAAACACAACAGCAGCTCCGGAACAAGAGGAGTGCTTCAACGTCAGCTGAGCAACAACTTACCAAGGCGGATCACCAGTCTTTTTATCTTCACCTGCGGGCATGAAACGCAGTGCCCAAAGAGAGGGACGTCAATACATACAATGTACTGAATATGCAAAGCATGAGAGTAATAAGGAAGAGACATAAGATAACATAGGAGATCATAAGATGTAATAAATGCAATCTGTATGTCTAACCTCATGACACTTTGTAGACCAATAATGTGCATAAATATTGTGCATACATGCATGAGGTCATATATATATATATATATAACGCATGTCAAGACACTGTGGGCATCCCATCGTATCGTATCGGCCGACATCATCATTATCGTATCATCATATGATCAGCTGATCAAGTGGTAGTGCATATATAACGCCGTCACCTTTCCCATACCCCATACATATATATACTAGTTGGGATAACCCGAGCTGATCCCGGGCCCAATTATTGTGAAGTTCATTTTTCTGTTATAATGTTGCTTTGAGTAGCTATAAATAATAGTAGTGTTAGTTATGTACATTTCACTTGGTTTTAAAAACTGCTTCAGAAAAAATGTAGATGGTTATGACTTATGTATTCCACGGTTATGTGCCATATTGAAGCATCCATCATCAGTCCAGTAACAGTAAATTAAGTTAATAGTAAGATGTGTAGGAAAATACACTTTAGACAATTCTTGGAAAGACAATCTAGTAGTTACATCGAGAAGTATCTGTAGCACTAACATATAATTTAAAATAGTTTGTTCAGAGGAATAATTTTTATTGACCTTGCCTTCAGAGGTCTAGGAAAGCCTCACAGAGAATCCTCTTCAAATTGCAAATCAAAAGAAAATTGTCAACTTAAAAATAGAATGTAAGTGCAAGAATACAGAACCAAACCAAACATGAGAAATGACCCATATACGTGAAGCAACTTAAAAGTGTTTGTAGCTAAGAAATTTTATGCAAGAGGCTTTCCTACATAGGTGGTGGCTTGTTAGTCAGCAACACCTCGATAACAAAGCCAATAAAGGAAAAATGAAGAGAGAAATTATCTTCAGAAATGGCGTAAAATGCAATAGGATAAGAAATTTACAACTGATAAAGGTAGCGGCAATCCCTGCAGTCAGTGCAAATGTCAGAAGGAATAGCTTTCCTATAAATCTATCAACTGCGGATAAATATCAAAAATCTAAAACAGGTAAATTTTGTAAGACGAATTAAGTTGTCAAGAAATGGCATCTCAGATGATTTTTTATTTCACATTAAGGCAATATTTTTAAAGAAACGGTCAATTTGCATTTAGCATTCTCTCTTTGCTTTTCATAGGAAGACAAAATGATCTTGTAATTATTTCCTTCCAGTTTAGCATAATAATTTTCAAATTTTACCAGATGTGGAACATGAGATTACTTCATATAGAACCTATCTGCTTTCCCAGCTTCGTTCATCTCTCCCTTCCGCTTCTCATTTTATAGTCAGTTCTATTTTGCCTATTTTCCCCTTCGTTTGTCCAATTTGGGTGTCATTCTTCTTCTCCTGTTGAATTTTATAGTAGTTATTTTTGTGGATATTCTATTTCTTCCTTTAGGCTAATTCTTTGAATATTTTTGTTAGTTTTCTGTTTTTTCTCCTTTTTGAGGCAATTCCTTTTCAAGAGTAAATCAAATTTATTTTCTGGTGGGCTTATTCTATGTATACTTCCGGTAATTATTTTTTGTTCATTTAAGTTTTTAACTTTCTTCATCGCAGCTATTGTCCGAACTCTTCTCCGTACTCCAAACTTAAACTCCCAAAATTTAAAAAGCTTAGTCACTCAAGGTAAAGTACAAATACCTATTTGTATTTTGATACAGGGTAAGTTGTCTGTTCCTTCAAAGCAGAGATAATATATTGACATTCACATACAAAGTACATAAAAGCATAGTAGGAAATAACAAATACTACCTCGGAAAAATTGCACTAAGAAGTGAATAGTTTCATATGTTTGGTCTATCTCTGAGATAGAACTTCAATTGCATATCGAAATCCCAATTTTGAGCCCTAGGCTAAATTCTTAAACTGTCCATGAAATTTAATATGCAAAAAACGGAAGGAAAAAGAAGAGTGCAGAACAAAAACTCACTGGGTAGAACTTAACAGTGCGGCAGAAGAACGAAAGCTTAACACCAAAACATAAGAGGAATTTAGATAGATATGAAAACGTTCAGTTCACTGTATTTGCAAGAATGATGTGTCAAGGCTAGGGTAGAAAAGGAACAGTGTAGCATGTGTCTCAGACCTACAAATCACACAAATATAATAGGTGAAGGGACTTAAATGAAACAACCCCAATTCCCCAAACCGTCAACCGTCACAACCCTAAGCTGCTCTCGAACTCACATAAACTGAGCAGCAGAGAAAAAAGCCAGATAGATGAAGCAAAACGATAGAAGACGTGAAGAAAATATCGATATGTGGAGAACACTTTAAAGATAAGGCGTTCATCAGTTAGTTAGATGTAACTCAAACCAGTTGAGTTCCATAAGAACATGACAAAGACGGGGGAGAAGTAGCATGTGTCGAAGCTATCTTTGAGCGGTCAAAATCAACCGGGTTAAGGGCTTTCTAACATAGTCTACAAATAGTCTTAGTTTCTTTTGGACAATTTCGCGAACAACTCTAGCGCAAGTCCTATAGTATGTAAATTAACAAACTTAAGGTTAAAAATGCTTTAATATGTGGACTTGGACCGGATGAGTATAACAGAATTCTTGGTTGTACAACTGCCAAACAAATCTGGATGCTCTTGTAAATGCTCATGAAGGAACCAGTCAAGTCAGGAAGTTTAGAAAAGCTATGCTTGCCACTGACTATGAAAGCTTTAGGATGAAGTCAGAAGAGACAGTCTCTGGGATGTTCACTCGATACACATCCTCAGTAAATGAATTAACCTCTCTTGGTAAGATATATGCCAAAGTCACTTAAAATGAAAGTCATTGCGACAAGAGAAGCAAAAGACATCCGGGTCGTGTCTTTAAATGAAATGGTAGGAAATTTGAAAATATATGAAACGGACATGGAAAACTCTAGGCATAAGGAAACAAATGTTGCAAGGACGATGGCTCTCAAAGCTACTGAAAGTGACGAATCTGACAATGAGGAGGGCATCTCAAGAAATTTCAAAAAAAATTTCCAAAACAAAAGACAAACAGGCAGAGGAAACACCTATAGAAAGGGAAGAAGTGATAAATCTTAAAATGGTGGCTGCTTTAAATGTGGAAAGACTGACCACCTGATCAAAGACTGTCCCTCACGGGAGATAGATTGGAGAAGGGAAGAGTTGAAAAGTAAAAACAAATGGAAAGGAAGATCAAAGGAACCCCAAAGCCTATGAAATCTACCTGGGGCTGTACTGATGACTCTGAGGATGAAGCTGATCACTCTGCTTTCATGGAAGTAGGAGACTCAGATTCGGACATTGAAGAAGACACCAAGGTAAACACTTTAAACCTAAAAGGTAAACTTGAAATACTGTCTAAAAGGAACAAAACCTCTTTACTAATCACCCTTATTGATGAATATCATGACATAAGTTCAAAAAGAGATCAGTTGTTTAGTGCATTTACTAGTCTGAAATATGGGTTTATTTACATACAAGCTAGTAAAAACAAGGTCAAAAAAGAAACTGCTCATTGAAGGAACAGGTCAAATAACTTGATTCATCTAATTTGGAACTGAATTTGGAATTAGTTGTGGTTGAAAAGGCGATAGACCTTAGCAACACTCAACATCTCAAGGCTGATAGTGAAATAAAAAGGATTAAAACCGAGTTGCAACTTGAAAAGGAAAGAACTTGAAGAGTAAGTACAGAACTAGTTAAGACTAAAAATGATCTTGAAAAGGTTAGTCGCGAATTGATATGTTAAACTTGTAATGATAAAGTTTTCAGTTGTAACGTAGAAAGTACTACTAATATGATACTCTTATCATTTTTGTACTTAATACACTATTTTGAAGTGATCTTTTTTCAATTAGATGTTGATTTGACTAGAATCAATGAAGGTTGTGGAGAAGTTTGAAGAAAGGTTGTGGAAGAGCTAGAAGAACTGTCTGGGAAAAGAAGAAGAGGATGATATTAGAGATTCCAGTTGATAAAGAGAGGCAGAGAAGCTAACTAAGGTTGTTCCCTAAACAAAGCCATCAAATAATTTGAAAATAATCACTTGAAACTGTCATCCATTTCCAAACAAGTAGAAGAAACTCACAAGAGGAGACAAACGGAAGGCACTTGCTAGAGAGGAGAAATACACAACTGTGAGAAGATTATATTGTACTTTTTAGGACAATTACATTGTGCTCACATGACGTATTAGTTTGTTATAAATTGATTGGATTAGTGACAAATTTGTCCCAGTATTACCTTCTTATTAATAATATATTTCATTCTTTGACTACAGATTAATATAGTATTTAATGACAATTGTAATTGTTACTAATCATGACAAATTTCGTTTTGTTGCTAAAAATAATATTTTAGTGACGAAATGATAGTTTTAACTTTAAACCATTTAAGTAGAAGAAATTTGTCACTAACTTATATGTTTGGGGACGAAATATTTCTTTTGTACATAAAAGACAATCTTTAGTGACGAAATTATCTATATTCAACTACGAAATACATTTGTATTTAGAAACAAATGATGTCGTCACTAATTATCTTATATAGTTAGTGACGAGGTATTTTTGTCGGCATTAATGATCTTTTTAGTGACGAAAGCACACTATCAACTGCAAAAATTTACTCTTTTTATGACAAACAAGTTCGTCACAAATACTATATTTTCGGGGACGGAAAAAAATTCATAGTCATTATACTTTTATTTAGCGACGAAACACTAAGTTGTCTTAGTATACTTTTAGCGACCCGGCTTTAGGGACGACTGATTGACGAATTTGTTTTAGTCAAAAAAGTCCTTTTGTGACGAAATATGATTTATAAGGGACAAAATAATTCGTCACTGATAATCAAATTTGTTGTAGTGGATCGCTGGACAAAATCCTCCTCTATTCTTAGCAATATTACTGGTAGAATCAACGGCCCCACTGCTGGGATAGGGATTAAAAGGGGAACTAAAAATAATGGATTTATAAAAGAAAAAATGTGCACTCTATGTGGTAAGTTTGGTCATGACAGAACAAACTGACCATAGAATAAGAAACATCAAGCAAAGAATCTAAGAGTAGCTAACAGAAGAGACAAGCCTGTCAAAACAAATAGAATAGGTAGATGGAACAGGTTCCCCGGTGCTTTACCAAATTGGGCAAAGAAACACTTGATTCATCCTTGCGCTCAAAGAATAGGACCCAATCTAATCCGGGTTCCTAAAACTAAACATCGATCCCTTTATGCAGGTGAGGGTGAAAGGATGCAAGCAAAACTAGTACATGGATAGTGATTGCTCAAGACACATGACTGGAGACAAAGAAAAATTCTGGTCACTCTTAGCCGTGGAAGGAGGAAATGTGGCCTTTGGGGAAGAAAGAAAGGGAGAGTCAAAGGAATAGGGAAGATAGGCAGATCAGAAAAGCGTGCAATTGACAATGTATATCATGTAGATGGACTGCAATATAATCTGCTGAGCATCTCATAGCTATGTGACCAAGGGAATATGGTACTTTTCACTTCAGTAAGTTGCAATATCACTGATCTCAAGACAGGCAACACAGTTCTAACAGCCATGAACTACAAGAATGTATACAAGGCTGACGTCATGGGAATACAAGAAATTATCTCACCTGCTTAAGCATTATGGACTGTGTCACGCCCCGAACCATGGCATGGGCGTAACACGACACTCAGTCCCTGACTGCATATTTTCGAGCGAATACATGGCGTGCTGAATCAACATGAGGTATGTACTATTATGGAATACAACTTAAAGCATGAAAGCCTGAACAAAACATGTGACATCATATTAATATTGAAAATACTATATATATCATGATATGAAAATAATTTGAAAATATAACAAGTACTGGGCCAATGCTGGCTATACGACTTTGAACATCTGAAATGACATGCTAGATCAGTCTATTAAACCTATGGACATGAATCTGAACGGGTAAGCTGTTTATCGGGACGAGGCCTCCGGTATGTCTTTCCGGCATATCTTAACTGCTAACATGACATGAAAGTAAAACAAGATAATAACCTCGAATGTAATGGAGGTCATCAAAAGCTGATATGAGCAGTGTCCTAACAAGTTGTTCCGGTGTCCTGTAAATCAATACATGCATTGTGAAATGCAGGCCCCGGGGCAATAAAAAGGGACGTCAGTACACTGGAATTGTACTGGTATGTAAAGCAACTGAATGAAATAAACATAGCACATGGAATAATAGAGCTGAAACTGAAACTGTATCTGTAAGCTGAACATGAACATGAAATATCATCTAACATGAATATGTGTAACATGAATAAAATATTTTAAGTCTGTAAAGATATTTGTGGGAGTTCATTAGTATAACCGATATGTAGCTACCACGTAAACATGTGGTGTCTAATATCTGCCCCATCATCTAAGCCATCTCATACCTTACCGGGGTACGAGACATGAACATGACATGAATGGATCCAATATCCCGCAATGGGGAAATATGAAGGAATCATCCTAACTGGGTGGAGCGATCCTTATCCTACGCTAGCATACGTAGTTTTGGCTATTCAACCTTCTCGGTAATCTGTGCAACTTTCGAAACATGAACATGGATATAGTTTGCTTAGAAGCCCATGAATTACATAAACATGACTTGTAACATGGTATATAAGTATGTTTTAGCATGAACATGGATATATATATATATATATATATATATATATATATATATATATATAACTTGTCTGAAGCATGGAAGCATGCAGGATTTTCTTGGGATTGATCATAATAGTTAATAACTTGCATTTAAGAACCCATGGAATGCAACATATGGGTTTTCATAGATTCTATTTAGACTCTCAATAACCAAAAAGGAATATTAAGAACACAATAATGCGCTATTAATACAAACATGGTATATCTTGATACAAAGACTTAAGGTTATCATGAACATGGATGGAACTCTAATTTTGGTGAACTTTCGTAAAATCATGGAAGATTAGGGCGTGGGGAAGAATAATGATATTTCTTAGATAGAAACCCTACATACCTGTAAATGCTCCAAACTTGTAGAAAAGGTCTGAACTTTGAGAAGAAGTCCAAAAGCCTTAGTCTTGAATACTTGTGATGAGTTTTCTTGAAAACCCTAGGTTAGGAACAATGAATTTCTATTTAGAATTTATGGATACATGTTAGAATTCACTTGAAAGGCTTGGAATAGCCTTACCTTGATGTTTGAGAATGATGGGAGGAGAATGACTTCATGAGAATGATGGGAGGAGAATGACTTCGTTCTAGGGATTGAAGAATATGAAAATAACATCAAAGACTGAACATTGCATATTTATACTTTTGCTGAGTCGGGGAAATGTACGGGCACCACGTACGACCCGTACAATAATTTACGACCCGTACATTGTGGTCGTACCTGGAATGTCACATTCCAGTGACTATGATTTTTTGTCTGTGGGATACGGCTTGAAAGAATGGCCCGTATAAAATGTACGATTTCAAAAGTACGGCCCGTACATAAATGTACGGTCCGATAACTTGCTCGTACATCAATTTTCAATTTCCAGTATCTTCCAATTCTTTCCTCCTGAGGTATGTCCATAAAGTACAACCTGGGCAATTGACTACAATTGATGTAACACGTCCTTTTATCATTTTAGTGCAAAAAAATTCTAATCCCAACACTTTCGTCTTGGTTTATAAGTCCCTGAATCATGAACATAGCTTAGTTTAAAGGTACGACATGTTACGGACTATGATCCCTTGCTTTGGCACAAAAGGCTAGGACATGCTAGCCTAGGTCAATTGAACAAATTAGTCTCCAAGGACTTAGTGATTGGGTTGCCTAACATCAAGTTCAAGGATGATAATGTGTGCAGTGCTTGTACACGAGGAAAACAAGTCAAAACATCCTTCAAAACAAAGAAGGTAATCAGTACCACCAGATCTCTGGAACTGGTCCATATTGATTTATGTGGTCGAATGAGGGTAAAGAGCCACAGAGGTAAGAGATACATGTTTGTTATCATTGATGACTTCACTAAGTTTACCTGGACTTTGTTCCTTGCATCAAAGGATGAGGCATGCGATGCCTTCATAATTCTGATAAGAAGATTAGGAAGAAAGCTAGGAAATAAATTGGCATCTATCATTTCTGATCATCGTACTGAATTCAAAAATGTAAAATTTGAAGAATACTGCTCCACTAACGGAATTGACCATAACTAATTTGCACCTAGACTCCACAGCAAAATAGGGTGGTAGAAAGAAAGAATATAACTCTAGAAGAAATGGCTAGAACTATGATGCTTGCTAGTGGCATTGCTAGAAACTTCTGGGCCGAAGCCATCTATACTGCTTGCCACATACTCAACAGATGCATGACTAGGTCACTTTTGAAAAACACACCCTATGGACTACTTAAAGTAAGCCAAACGTCTCCCACCTAAGAGCTTTTGAATGTAGGTGTTTCATTCATGACAATGGAAAAGATTCTCTAGGAAAGTTTGATGCCAAAAGTTATGAAGGAATTTCTATGGGCAACTTTGACAACATTAAAGCTTATAGGGTGTTTAACAAAAGGACTATGGGTATAAAGTAAAATGTGCATGTGATTTTTGATGAATCTAGTGTCTTATCTAAGAAACAAGTATAGGATGATGATCCCATATTCGACCACGATACTAATTCAACCAAGAAGTCAGGAGATGAAAATATAACAGGAAGCGCTCATGATGAACCAGGTTCATCAACCAGGGAAGATCTTGGCACTTAGACAGGGGGAACACCTGATGAAAATCTAAACGATCCTGATCCATCAAATGATCCCCAAACTGAAGCTGCTACAAACTCTCAAGGGATTGTCCCTAAAGGATACAAATATCCGGGATCACACCCTATTGAATATGTCCTGACTGTCCTAAACTCTGGAGTAACAATCAGATCTGGCTTGACGAATCTATGTGTTTTTAATACTTTTCTATCTGTTACTGAGCCAAAGAATGTTAACAATGCTTTGCAGGATAAAGACTGGATTGTGGTTATGCAGGAGCAACTCAACCAGTTTGAAAGAAACAAAGTCTGGCACCTTGAACCAAGACCGAATAATAGAACAATAATTGGAACCAAATAGTTGTTCTGGAAAAAACTGGATGAACATGGAATAGTCACACATAACAATGCACGATTGGTGGTTCAAGGATATAATCAGGAAGAAGGCATATACTATGATGAAACCTTTGCTCTAGTGGCAAGGTTAGAAGCAATCAGACTCCTCATAGTCTATGATGCTACATGGAGTTTACTTTTTATTAAATGGACGTAAAAAGTGCATTTTTAAATGGGTTCTTGAAAGAGGAAGAGTAGGCCAAACAACCCCCATGATTTGAGGATATTGAATACCCTGATCATGTTTACAAGTTCGATAAAGCTTTCTATGGGCTTAAACAAGATCCAAGAGCCTAATATGAGAGGCTTTCCAAGTTTCTCCCGGCACATGGTCACACAAGAGGTAATATTGATAACATATTGTTCTTAAAGGTGAAAGGAAAAAACCTATTGATTGTGCAGGTCTATGTGGATGGCATCATTTTCAGAGGAACAAGGGAGGCTCTGTCCAAGAATTTGCAGCACTGATGGGAAGGGAATTTGAAATGAGCATGATGGGGAAACTGAAATTTTTCTTGGGACTGCAAATCAAACAGATCTCTACTGGCACAATGATCCATCAGCAAAAGTATGTCAAAGAACTGCTCAAAAGATTCAAAATGGAGGATTTAAAAGCAATTGACACTCCCATTGCCACTGCCACAAAGCTTGATCTGGATGAACCTGGTCCAGCCATTAACCAAAAACTGTATAGAGGCATGAACGGCTCTCTCTTGTATCTCACTGCTAGCAAACCTGACATAGTATTTAATGTGGGACTTTGTGCAAGATTTCAATCAAGTCATAAAAAGTTTCATCTAAAGGTTGTGAAAATGATTATGAGGTATTTAAAAGGAACTAGTGCACTAGGATTATGGTACCCACAAGAAAGTAGCTTAAACCTAGTGGTATATGCTGATGCTGACTATGCAGGGTATCTAGTGGATAGAAAAAGCACTACAGGTATGGCACACTCTCTTTGATCCTGTCTAGTCTCCTGGGCCACTAAGAAGCAAAATTTTGTAGCCTTGTCTACCGTTGAGGCAGAATATGTGGGAGATGCTTCTTGTTGTGCTCAATTTCTATGGATTAAGCAATAATTTAAAAGAGTTCGGTATTCAAATTGACAGTGTTCTCATTTTCTGTGATAACTCTAGTGCCATTAACATTGTTAAAAATCATGTTCAGCATAAAAGAACTAAACATATTGATATAAGACATCGCTTCTTGAGAGACAATGTTGAAAAGGGTCTTATTTCAATCAAGTTCTGTGCCACTGATAAGCAAATTGTAGACATCTTTACAAAAGCCTTAGGAAGAGAACACTTTGAGAGGAGCAAGTTAGAGTTGAGAAAGATTAACATTGCATAAGTACCCCTCAATGATTGGCTAGAATAATTGCTTCATTTTGAATGTGATCTAAATTGAATAATATTCTACTCAATCTTGTACATTTGATTGTATGTCTTATCTTTTGTGTTAGCAGCATATCCTCATAACGTTAATGAACACTTCATCACAGATGTTGGCCTACAATTACTAAATGCAGATAAATGCTCATTCACACATCAGGTATGTATCCTAATCTTTACAGTTGCATATACATTTAGGCCATGAACCATGTTGTCAAACATGTTCTACCCATTCATCGGTAAGAGCCTTATGCTTACATACGGTCAAACCTTGAAAGACTCCACTGACATAAGTGCCTTTTGTTTACCACAACTACCATCAACTCTCTACTTTGCATAAGCCTTTCCTAAACCTTGTTCACACTCATGTTACTTCGTATTTTCTCTATTTATACCACTAAACACTTTTTCTCTCCATAACACCCAAACCTCACTATAAAGATGTCTGCCTCTTTTCCTGATAATAATGGTCAGTTCTCGCTGTTTCGTTCTCTTGTCGAGCCTAATCTCAATTACTCACTTCATGTCTCCGCCATCTATAATCCTCCCTTCCCTCCAGTCTTGATCCACTTTTCCATTGACATTTCCACTCACCCTACAATTATCCCACCAGTAATTGCGCTTGAATCAAAGGATGTTGCTCACCATCAGGGGGAAGAATTGCTTAAACTGCCCTTCATAAAACTTAGTGAAGGTGCAAACGGTGATGAGCACTCTCAAATTGCAACACAACCAACCACTGCTCACATCGTTGGTACATGTCCCAAGCAATATGGAAAATAAACGCAGTCTGAATGAAGTAAAGGATGGTAGATCTTCTCAGTGTATAAAGGAGGGAAAAGATGGTGGATCCTCTTGAAGGAGGAAGGTGGATATAGATTTAGGTTCTTGAAAGATGCCAACCGCCCTTGCCTCTACATTGCGAACAGCCTCTAGCAAAGAAACCAGTCTCCTTACCTTGAGTCACAACCCTTCTGGTGTATCCAAGTCCTTAGTCCAGTATTGATTCTAGCTCTCTTTGACTTCAATAGTTTGTTATGTATTATGTAAGCAAAGATTGGACATGTACTTGATGTTGTGTGCTTTACTGTTTTGACTTACTATATTTTGGGGATATTGGTTCTGTTATGAGTATTTGTGATAGTCCCAGCGGCCATGAGTTTAATATTGAATGATTACAATTTACGTTATATTCATCTGAAGAAACTTTTTAATGATGTCAAAAGGGGAAAGTTATCTTTTGTGTAATGTTTTAACCCATATACGCTAACTTGGTTCAATCTTAGTGCTGTGTTGTTTGTTTATTAGGCAGTAAGAAGTATACAACAGGTTATACAGTTGCTTTAAAACATACGTTTGTCATCATCAAAGCATGTAAGTTTGGATGACTGACAAGGTAAACAAACGAGGCAAGTGAACCAGGTATGCAAACATGTTCTATCTCAGTTATAGGTCGTGAGCTAGGAGAGAAAAAGTAAGAGATTGTTGCTAGACAATGGTGATGAAACAGGTTTATGGAAATGTTCCATCTCAAACAGTGAGAAGATTCAGAGGCGAAAGAAGCAGGTGCTTGAACCAGGTCCAAGAACATGTTCCAGCTCAGAATCCTACTGAAGTAGGATTTGTGTTTTATGGTAAAGATTTGGCGAACAAGTTTGCGGCTAATCTCTTGCCATAATTGCAGATATATGGACTCACCCCCAAAAGAATCTTAAAAGCCGCCTTGAATGCAAGAATCCCAAGTCAACTAAACCCTAACTCTCATTATGGGCCTTACCTGAAGTAGATTGAGTTCGGTAGACTTGAGCGCAAACCTAGAGCTATAAATATTCAAGTCATGCCATGAAGAAGTTTTACGCACTCACAAAGAGAGAAATTCAGAATTCGAACAAAAACTATCAAAGCAAGAGACGAGAGTTCGATTGTTGAA